>NC_142683.1:6022500-6322500 GCF_964200805.1 Pocillopora damicornis
TTAGGAGCATCACGTTGCCGCTGGGTATCTTGCAGTTGGCGCTTAAAATCCTCAATTTCCCGTTCGAGTTTATGAATCTTCTTGTTATTGTTGTCAATAATTTCTCTCAAGTAGGTCTCCTGGTCGGTAAAATCGGTTTGTGTTTCGTCTTCGACTTTTAAGCTACAATCTGGTAGATCTGGTAGATCTGGGACCATTTCGTTTGATAATTCGTTTGACGATTCATTTGATAATTCTTCAAGAACAACAGCTGGGGTAGACAATTTTCGTGATGCACTTTTCGAAGCTGTCAGTTCGAAGTTTCTTTCCGCCGGCTCCTTTTTTTTTGTGTGGCGATGTTCGAATCCATGAATACACAGAAGGAACAACTCCATCTCTTAATTCCTTTTTGACCGCGAGACATTTCTAATATCACCCTTCCTGAAATGCTGGGAGCATATCTTTGTATTTTCAGTTAGCTTGAAGTGCTTTCCTTCGTCTCTTCTTATCGCGTAGAGGCATTTCTTCTTAACGTGTTCTCGATCGGAAATTAAAAATAAGACACTTTTGTCCCATCGTCTATGTAGTAGCATTTCTTCGTAAATTCTGGAACACAACAATAAGTCGGCATTTCCTCTTCTTGTAAATAATTCGACTGAATCGAGTCAAAACAGTTCACCTATTCAATCTTAGTTGACCTTTTGTTTACAGTGTTGTCCTCAAGCGTGGCCTTTCTGACCTCGATTTCATGTTTAAGTAATTACCAGTCTCGCGCGCCGCGGCCATTATGAAAGTCGTGTATACGCTTTCTTTACGCTTCAGTTTGTCTTGCAACTTTAGGGAAAGTAAACACGTTGGTAAGCGTCAAGGTAAGAAAGGTATTGGAATATTACATTATTAACCTACGGATTCATTATTAATCTTTAGGGCTGACTAAAAAGTCTGACTGACTGACGAGTATCACAGACGACTAGATTGAGGTTCATTGCTTTCCCATTCTAACTGATTTGTGCAAGGTATTAAACTACATGCATCAGATAGGCGAGATAAAGTTTCTAGCCTTTTTCTGAAATTTCTCATCGCTCGCTATTACGTATTTTAAAGGAAAAAAGGGTTAAATTTTTTACCTAAATGGAGACTTATCAATTTGAGTTGGTTGAGGTATTCTACATCCCTTCTTTGATTGAGTTGTACCTTCTGACCTACATTAATTTTGGAGCGTGACACACACATCGATCGAGAACAACTTTTTAGTGATACTTAACGGTGGATTTCAAATTTTTGTTTCTTCTCCTAAGGTACAAAATGTATCGAATGTAGCTGGATCATAAAAGCTCGTATTTTGTTTATCAAGCAGCGGATCTCGAGAGTATACTAGTTGTTTTATTTATTAAGCACCACAACGTCGACAATTTGACGCTGTTTGCAAATATATTGATTCTTGATCAGTTGGAGCGACATCATCAAGTAAAAAGGCTTTCTTCAACATGAAACATGATGATAATTTCCAAAGTTCTCATATGTAATGGAAAAATATTTGCTTCTATACGGTTAGTTTCCGTTCTTACTCGACTGTGACAGAAGGCCCCCATATGCAGTAAATAATTTTCCGCATAAACTAATCGCGTGGTTGTGAAAGCATTCAATTACATCTGTTGAATTTTGAATTTTAGCGAGTATGGCACATAAAAGCCATGCAAACCTCTACAAGCCTTAAATGCGATAAGGTTGATATCTCAAACTGGATTTATTTTTAACATTCATTCTGATACTTTCAAAGTTTGAAACGTCATTCGAACACAATATCAACCTTGTGTTACCGTCAATACAACCAAACAAACGACGTGTCGCACAGTGGTTATTACCATTCATTAATCATTCTCCAAGTGCCATCTAAAACGCTGGTCTGACATGCAATGCATTGCAAGAAAACCAAATGAAAGAGCAAGACTTGCACGTCTACAGACAGACGGAGTATTTGGTGGTGGAAATCTCTGGAGCATAGAAACTTGTTTTCATTTTTGACAGCGTAATTTAAAAATCAATTCAAAAAGCTGAATTAACAAGAGCTTGTTTATTCCAAATTGCACGAGAAAAATCATGTGATTACGTGTTAATCATATACATGGAAAAATTCAAGATGGCTTATTATAATTAAGCATAAGTATGGTGGCCGAGAACTGCCAATAGAAAAATCCGCATTTTTGAAAGAAAATTGTTTTCTTTTTTATTTTGATTTACATTTTTTTTTATTTTTCAATTTATTTTTTTATTTTTAAAATAGAGTGAAAGTAAAATCAATTGAAATAAAAATAAAATAAAATAAAACCAAAGTAAAATAAAATAAAACCAAAGTAAAATAAAATGAAATTATTCGACCCAGCCGAGAGCTGCCACTACCAGCATGCATTGCGTGCATCGTAAAGATCCAAAATGGCGGGAATATAGGGACTGTTCTCCCGGGCTGTTCTCGAAAATGGCGGATAGCAGGGTTTCATCGTGGAAAGAAGACGATCTCCTTAAAGGTGCACTGCAGAAGTATGTCAAACAAGGCCTCAAACGCGAAGAAGCGATCGATTTTTTACGGAGAGACTTTCCTCAATACGCCTGGAGTATCCGAACACTCGACAGACGTTTACGCCATTTCGAAGTTTATTACAGGGATGACACTGTTTCGGTTGAAGATGTTAAAGAGGCTGTTAAAAAGGAATTGGAAGGACCAGGAAAGCTATTGGGATATAGAAGCATGCACAAGAAAATAAGACAAAAATATGACTTGTTAGTTACGCGAGATCAAGTTTACGATGTGATGTCTGATCTTGACCCCGATGGACTTGCTGCTCGCGGAGGCGTTGGAGCTAAGAAGGCAAGGCGAAAGAAAGGAAACTTCTCTTCGAAAGGACCAAACTGGGTCCACTCCCTGGACGGTCATGATAAATTAATGGGTTTCCAAAATTCCACATTTCCGATTGCTATTTATGGCTGCTTAGATACAGCCAGCAGAAAGCTGCTATGGTTGCGAGTTTGGAATAAGAACTGTGACCCGCAATTGATTGGTCGTTGGTACTTGGAGCATATAATGGAGACCAAGGTAATTCCTGCGATGATCAGAATCGACAAAGGTACAGAAACAGGCACCATGGCCACAATTCATGCCTTTCTTCGTAGACATCACACTGACGTTGTGGATCCTGCAGACACAATTTTGTATGGTCCATCAACTTCAAACCAAGTAAGTAAGCTCATCTCTCAAGTGCTGTCTAATTATATTATGTGAGTGTGCCAAATTAGTCAACGAGTCTTTCGGTGACTTTATTTGAGTGCCAGGAAAAGTATTATTGTTGTTTGTTATTTCATCATTCCCTCAGTAACAAGTAATATTTTAATCCACCCTATCATCTGATTTCCGGCAAATGCACATTTCACAAAATGTCATTTAAAAAAACGTTTTCCTCTAGATCGAAAGATGGTGGAAAGAATTACACGAAAGAATGGAAAAATTTTTCAAAAGTCAGTTAAGATGGCTTAAAGATCAAGGGCATTATGAACCACATGATGATATTGACAGGTGAGAATGGGCAAGTCTCCCCCCTCCACCTCCACCCACACGCACACATACACAGGCTATTCATTTCAAGGTTTGTTTTTAAACTCCAAAAGTGACATTGAGTTATTGTTTTAGAATATGTTGCAGTTTTGCTAGGGCATGGCACGTGGGTGATTGAAAGCTCAATCAACATAAACATTATTTTGCCTAAAGTTAATATACATACATTTTTTATAGCAAATTAATTAATTTCTGTGTGAATGCAATAACACATCCCCTCCCCCTAAAGCTTATATATACTCGAGTCAAATAGATATGGTTGAGGGGGCCCAGGAAAAATTTTTGTTAGGGAACCCCCCCCCCCCAAAAAAAAAAAAAAAAAAAAAAAACTTGCTGGCTTATATATTGTAATTGAAACTACCTATACACCAAGGTGTTTGTTACTTTTGCTTATTTTGTTTTCCTACATAGGAAGCTTCTTTCTTTTATTATGGTTCCTGTGGTTCAGAGAGAGCTAGATACATTCAAGGAGATGGTGTGGAATTCCCACAGGATCAGAGCCCAGAAGGACACAGTTTTACCAGATGGGGTCCCAAACCATATTTACAGTCTTCCTCAGAAATATGGGCTTGAAGAATGCGGTAAAAAAATTATAAGGTTTTGTCAAAACTGGTTTTGGGATATTTCTGTTTTATTCAAAGTGAACTATGGCATAGTTATAATGCTTCAACAATCAACCAATGATAATTTATTTGTAGAAATTTCAAGGCATTATTTTATTGCCCAGAAGGAAATTATTTGTTGCTAAAATCTTTGGGCCTGAAAGTCGCACATCTATAAAAACCTAATGTGGTGCTGACACTGCCAGTCACACTAGATGATGAATGCTAACATTGTTTTCTATTGGCAATGTGCAGGTCTTCAAGTAACTGATGATCAACTAAAAGAAGCTGCTGTCCAGTCAGGCATCCTTACTGTTGATGATGACTTTCTCGCCCCTGAGTTCAGAGCAGAGAGTGAACGAATCATTGACACTGACCATTTGAAACCTGCTGATTGCAAGGAAGCATTTCTTTTCCTAAAGAGAAATTTTTCTTTGTAATAACTCCACTGTTTATCCATGGTGTTATGCCCTTGACTCTATTTTTATAGTGAAAGCAGCATGTTTTCTCCCACATCCTCCATTTTGTTACTATGAACTTTGTGCAGCCATAAACAACAAATTCATCTGCCAATGAACTGTACTTTAATCATTGAATTAAACTGAACATTTCTGAACACTGTATGTGCGAACCGCCCAAGGTAATTGCATCAAAAGGGGTGTAACATGCAATACAGTAGAAAAGTCAAAACTTTATTACGTGTAATTGAAGTGAACAGGAACAACATATTAACAATCAATGCTGGCACTAATAGAAAAAAAGAAATAAACAGTGTAATTATCACCACTGTAGTTATTTAATTATTTTTAATGCATAATAATATTGCAGATTAAGGGACCCACAACTATCTTTAATTCGAATGATAATGTATCTGAACATGATATCCATAACCTTTGTGGAAATAAACTGGAACGAACAATAACACTGATGGCAATAACAGTAACATCGAAAGGGCAGCAGAAACAAGAAAAACTATGCACCCTACTAATACAAATAATACAAATTTTAACCATCAATCCTCACATGGTGGGTTGAGGAGAAACATTAACAAGAGCAGGTTTTTTGGTGTCCGAAATTGGGGTACATGAAAACATATCTGCTTGAGAGTGAATTCAGCAACAACAAGGTTGGTTAATATCACAATCCTGCAGCCCACCCCTGGAAACAAATTATGACTGCCCCGTAAATTATCATATGTAACCATGGGATTTTATGTGAACTAGCTATTTTGTAAACAGTGTATCAAGTTTTGTCAACAATGTCTCAATGTTCACAATTTTATAGCAGCTTGAGTTGCCCCTTAATTTTCTATTGCTGGTAGGCCAAGCAAGTTACAGAACAAACTACAAGTGTGCTCTTTCACAAATGTTGAAATTGCTACTTTGGAAAGATTTCCAGTACAATACAGGTATTGCTTGTCACCCTCGTCCAGTAAATCTGTAGAAGCAATTTCTGGGTCAAGTAAGTCATATCCACTTCCCTGGATGTCAACTAGCATAAGTTTTTTCTTTGATCTCTCATACGTGAAGTGTGTCAAACACTCTGCCTTCTGGGCCATCTCATCTGTAGGATCGACACAGGTTTGGCCAGTGTTGTTTACGTACTTCTTAAACTGGCCAGGGATAAATTCTTCGACTGTAACATACTCCCCCTCGTCTGTTTCTCCATGAAAGATCTTTCTATATCTAAATGCAGTTCCAAAAACCTCGCTTTCCTCCTTGATTTCTGCCTCAAGTTGCGAAGCAAAATTCTTAGCTAGGAGATGCATCTGAACAACCTTGCGGTTGTGTTGCTCGATAGTTTGACCGGTATCCGAGATGCACTTTAAAGCACTTGGTAGATAGTGCGGTAAAATTTCCGCACAGCCCCATCCTACATTATGCATTCAGTTCTTGAACAGAGAAAACAATGACAAAAACAATACATTTCCGTTGGGAAAACAGATTTGTTTTACAATAGTATGGGGCTGTGCGGAAACTTTACCGATAGTGCTTTATCACCCACGTTGTCGCAACAAATTCTGGATGTTTGGATGTTGCTGTTCTCCTGCTAAGATATCACATACGAGATTCTTTCCGATTTTTTGTAGAAAATGCCTCTCACAAGCGCTCTTGATATTACCAATGGTCAATTCCTCCGTTTCGTCGAAGGGAACAAACTCTCTTGGCCCAATCCTTGTATACTTTTGGGCCTTTCCAGAAACTTCTGCTGACAAACGTTGAACTGTCAGTTCATCTTTCCTTCGATGGTCCTTGGGCTGGTTTTTTTTGGTACGCTTTGCTTTAACTTTTTCATTGAGCCTCTTCCATGCATCGGCCATGATGAACTCGAGCGTGTGACAGTAACGCACGCAATGCATGCTGGTAGTGGCAGCTCTCGGCTGGGTCGAATAATTTCATTTTATTTTACTTTGGTTTTATTTTATTTTACTTTGGTTTTATTTTATTTTATTTTTATTTCAATTGATTTTACTTTCACTCTATTTTAAAAATAAAAAAAATAAATTGAAAAATAAAAAAAAATGTAAATCAAAATAAAAAGGAAAACAATTTTCTTTCAAAAATGCGGATTTTTCTATTGGCAGTTCTCGGCCACCATACATAAGCAAAGCGCGCGTATCAAGTGCAAAAATAATTTATTCAAACCGTGCGTTCGGTCAAAACAACCGCGTACGATCACAACGATAATACGCAGTGATATCTTCGCATCTTTAAAGCGCAAAAAAGTTCAAAGTGCAGCTAAACAGTTCAAGGAATTGTTCAGTCTGTGTCCGAATCACTTTCGATGAAATGGAATCGTCGTTTCCGAGGTTTAACCATGTTTGTTTTTAATTTCGGCGTTGGATTGCTCGAGCAAAGTGTTAAGCTGAGTCGGCTCGTAATTTTCGATTTCCCTGGCAGTTCCCTTCTCTAAACGCAACTTTTTCCAAACTGACAACCAAAAAACAGTGCTTTTTTCCGTTTTCTTCGTTGTTTGACCCGTTTTTCAGCTGCTTAAAACGCCGACCATTGCTTCGCTGGCAAATTTTCAAATTTTGTTGCGACATCCAAGGTCGCATATTATTGGGTATCTGTGAGTTTCTTTGATTACTGACCAATCAGAATGTCTGATTTGTTACTTTCTTTGCACTGAATTAACCCTCTTCTGCACTGAATTAACTCTCTTCTGCACTGAATTACCTGAAAACTGCATTTGTCTTTACCAATCAGAGCTGAGTAATTTTTCCATGTATATTATGAAACAGTAAACACTAAAAAATATGGGCAAATAACACTAAACACTAAACCCCATTAAACGTCAATCATTAGACTACTTTTCCCAACAATTGGCACCCATTGTTTTTTCTAAGTAGCAGTAAACTAACACAGTGGTCCAATACTGTCCAGTATTGCTCTTAGGGGGGGCAAGGAAAGGAGGGGAGGGGGAGTCGGCTCCATATTTTCATTCATTTTCGCGTGTGTACCTTCCTCTTCAAAAGCATGTGTCCTCGTTGTGCAAGTAAATAAACCTTTACCTTTTAGCAGTTCAGAAATTAATGACCTAAGGGAAGCGTTTGTTTTCCCTTCGATTCGAATTCAGTGTGCTCGTCCACTATTGCCCGATGCAGCTTGACGGAAAATTTACCTGGCTGACCCAGTTACACTGACATTTACAGCTTAGTATAGTTGAATACCACAAGTATGTCTGGATGTTTCTGAGTATCTAAGGCCTAACGTCAATCATTAAATTGCTTAGTTTTACTTTTCGGAGGGACTAATGAATCTAAGTGGCTTTTAACCATAAAAATGTATAATTTGGTGATGGAAATAGGATCAAAAGCGACGAAAACCCACAGAACGCGTCATTAAGCAAACATGTAAAGGCAGGTTTCGATATCTTAAGCCTGACGTTAAAGGAAAAAAAGCAAAAACCCTGCGTCATCTTTCGGAAGGTCACAAACGACTTAAAATAGCGTAATTTCTGATGTTCCTCCTCCTTCCTCTTCTTTGGCTATTTATTTTTTAGTTGAGACTTCAAAATTGTTTAAAACTGTGAAACATGTCGTTGCTCCAATGCTCCAGATAAGAAGTTAATTTTACAAACTATACTTCCTTGTTTAAACCTCCTGACCTCATGTGGAAACCAGGCAAATTGCTTTTCCTGTTGTGCTTATTATAAAAAAAAAGCTTTTAAAGACTCTTCAGTGTTGTGCACGTGAACTATGTAATACATGCAAAAAAACGAAACGGTGAAAACGGAAGAGCAAAACTGCACATTAACGCAAAAATTTGTCCACATTGTTTTTAATTCATATCTCAACTAATATTTACAGGAATAGCACCTACAATATGTCATTTTAAAGTGTATAAAATGGGCTTCTCAGGAAAAAAAATTCATCATTGAAACCCAGGACTTTCCTAAAAAGTAAAATTTAAAACACAAAATAAGTAAGACATAGTGTAAAACTTGAGATAAAAGTCACTTTTCCTCATAGGTATAGGTTAATCAAGATTAATTGATAGCGGAAGTTAATTATTAACATGTCAGCAACATTTCCTGAAAATCTGAAAGAAAAAGAATAAATAATGAATTTTTTATGAGTTTTTATGTGTAAGACTTAATGACCAAAGGTAATAAAGGCTACGAAGACGCAAAACCTATGCTAAGCAAAAGCGTAAAGCACGAAAAAATACAATTACATAATAACTTGAAATCCTGGTAGCTACAAAGGTTGTTATTGTTGTTGTTGCATGGCGTAGGCGACCTGATGTCATTATTTGTCGATAACTCCAGAGGAAACGGGTATTCTTGCTATCTGTGCTCGTTTTTTCTAAGGCTACAGTAAGTCTTTTCAACAATTTGTCTTACAACTGCGTAAGCAACACCACGTCAGTAAGCTTCAAGGTATTCGAACACTCGACTTACACTAATGGTAAAGTAATGACGTAGATAAACTAAAAAATATGTAACATATTTCTGCCTTCTGTTAGCCAAGCAGATTTTCAGGGTTGGACTTTTCTCCAGTTCGTCAGTTCAGCCGGGCTGTTCTATATTTTCCGTTTCCCTTCCATCCCTCTTCGCTCTAAACCTTCCGTCACCTATTACGAAATTCGCCGCCATTATCAGATTGTATAAGAGAGAGTTAAGGTCGCAGGGTTAATTAACAGTTGAAAAAATGAATAAAAAAATAGCTTTTGCAGCCAATCAAACTGTGCATTTTACATTGGACGTTTGTGTTCGGATGAAAGGAAACCTCAAATAGGTAAAGTTATTGTGTAATATTCACTCAATATGGCGTAAAATGCATTTAGGTCCCAATCAGATGAACTTCTCACTAGACTAATTTAAAATATCTTTGGTTTTTTTTGCTTGTTCTGCAATGCGAAGTAAAACCTAGACGCATCAAGTTCCAGAAATGACCTTCTAAGTACCCTTCTTTTAAAAGACGAAAGAGCGTTTTCTTTTTAATCAGAGGTTCCAGCGTTTAAGAATGATCAGTATTTCTTCGTCGTTTCCTAATCTCATTAGAAGAACAATTATCACACTGATAAAATAGTATATGGAATGCTTCATTCATTTTGTTTTTTAGATTTTGCTCTTTAGATTTTGTTTTTTAGATTTTGTTTTTTTGATTTTGTTTTTATTTATTTATTTTTTAATGTTTAGTACTATATTCATTTAACTATATTTTTACTGTAGATAAATCCAATGTTTATAGATATAAAGATGGATTCACAAACAGCTGATGCCGTCGAAATGCATGAACACGAAACAAAGGGAGCTTCTGAAGGGGATGTTTCTTCAAAAAAAACAAAGAGGGTAAGAAAGTCTTAGATGAATATCAGATCAAAACAGCACGAAACTTAGTTCATGAACAATTGCCACCTCCTGAGATGCATTTTGAAATAGAAAAATTGAATCCCCTAAACACTGGGTTTTATTCAGAACTAGGGTAGTCTTGTCTAGTGTGCGTCTCTCTTTCTCATTTATCTATAAAACTATAATTATAATGATAATTATAAACAATTATTCACCGAAGTGGAAGGTAGAAGTGATGAATAGTTACCTGGACGCATCGCGGCACAGTAATAGTAATACTCATAGTATTATTAATGCTAACTAATCTTTATCATCGCTATTTATAAGCATTATCATTAGCATTATTCATTAGCATTATTCATTAGCATTATTCATAAGCTAGATTCATTAGCATTATTTATAAGCTAGATTCATTAGCATTATTCATAAGCTAGATTCATTAGCATTATTCGTTGGCATTATTCAGTATTAATGAATAACGAATACTGAATAATGATTTGATAATGGACAATGTTTCATGACGTCAAGGTCTGGACAAAACTGGCGCTGGCCCGGATTAGAATGGATCAGATTTTGAAGTTTTTTATTATTTCCGCTGAATATTAAAAAAAACCTTTCAGTTCACATTTTCTACTTAAAATTTATATTTCCTGAATCATATCATCTTATTTAATTACAGCTTTAAATCGTTCAACCAATTATAATTGTCTCTGAAAGAAAATCTCCACAAGTTAATGAAAAGTTCCATTTAGTTCCAATTTAAGACAAAACGCAAAGAAACAAATTTAACTTCCATTTTCTCGTTTTATGTTTAATGACACACCCCACTCCCCTGAAAACTTTTCTAGGGGAGCCCAGATGGACACTGGTTGATAGCTCTGTCCCTGTAGAGCATGCTGATACCCACATCCCGCAGCAGCATTCCTGGTCAGTTTTACTAGTTTTGGCTGCATTCTAGGAACTCCCATGAAACCTTTGTACTTCTTTCCTGAAAATAGCAGTATCCAGGCCTTTGATCCACTTGCTCCTCGAAAAAGGGCTGCCATTTCCCACCTTGATGCGATTATTCATTTAATACAACGGATGATGAAAGGAGGACTAGGGAAAAGTAGGAACACAACGGCAAATGAACCACTTGCCGACTTAGATTGTCTGTGATAAATGTAGCTAAACTGTCGATGAATTATAATAGTTAATAATTGGTATTAATCTTCAAGTTCATAACAAGCTATCCCCCGGCATATTCTTCTGACATTTTTTTATTGATTCTTCCGAGTAAATGAAGAAACTGTGAAATAAAAGGAAAGCTATATCTTCCTATCTTATGCAAAAATACTTAAATTTAAATAATCTCAGCCAAGTTTCGATTTGGAGAGCAGTATGCTAATCTTTGAGCTAATGTGTTACTCAAAAAAGGGTAAGCAATGAAATTGAAGGCAAATCATGTTTTAGACTAATCTAAAACGTTAATATCTTGAGACTGTTGCAATGGACTGATATAACCGTGTAACATTTCCTGGTTCAAAAGAAGAGAGGAATTTAGTTTACTTGCTCATTGAATCTCGTCTACTTTTGTAGGGTCGGAAATGGAAGCTGCTTTTGGTTGCAATGGGGTGGGCACTGCTCGTTAGCCACGCCGCTCTAGTTTGTGGTGTGGTTGCACTTTTCACGAGGAATGGGTAAGGTTTAAAAAATCTTCCTAATTCAAAACCTTATATTTAGTCAGTTAAGTGGATCGTTTGTCTCCTATTCATTGATAATTGTAAAGGTACTAAACCAACAGCAACCTTTTTTCTCTTTTTATTATTATTATTTTTGTAGGTGAACCCCTCATTTTAACTCAGAATCCCAACCGCGCCCCCTCACTGATAAAGCAAGAGAGGCTTCTGACCGGGGCTTTAAGCTTAACCGGAGCTTTAAGCTTTAAGCTTATCAAACAATTAACATAGTATGAATTCTCACCTTTTCAAATCTTGTATAAACAAGCATCGCGAGGGTGATGATTATTTACTGTGTTCTTAGAGGATGAAATATTTCTATCTTGGACAGGGGATCGACACCGCCAATAAGCATCTATGAAAAGCCTCATCCAGTGAAGATCCAAACGAAATATCAACTATGGAACCTTGGGCAAAGTGGTCTCGTTGTGTTGAATAATGATGGTACCGTAGATTGCAAAGGGACTTTTGGGGCCGCTGGGAGTACGTAGATTGATCTGTTTTTTACTAGCGCAACTATGAACTGCCCATACCTAATTTAATGTTTGTGAGTATCATCTTTGTAAGAGCTGTCGGGGTTTAAGTAAGGTACCAGTCAGCTCACAAACGCCTACACTGAGACCGCCTTACTAAAAGTCCAAATCGATATTCTCGATGCAATAGATGAGAACAAGTGTGTTTGCTCCTCATGTTGGCCATGTTCATTGGGTTGGATACCATCGATTGCAAACTTTTCGGATAGATCGTGAAATCGTATTAAATTAAGAGGAGGTGATGATTGATGGTAAGGAGTGAGTCTATAGTGAACTCGGTGATGATACCTAGGTTTACTTTGCTTGAGGCCCAAAAAAGTCGCCCAAAAGCTTCCTCGGCACGCACATAAGCATGTGCGCGTCATGCCGAATCAAAGAAAAAGCTGAGCCACTTATTCTGAGTGGAGCCATCTTCATATTTCTCACATTTTTTCAGTGACAGAGCCGTAGCCGAAAGCTCGCGGAAATCTTCCAGTTTCATTGAGGGTGAATTGTAAAGGAAAAGTGACAGCTTATCCATTTAGATAAACCATTTACTGTAATTCGAGGAAATCAAACAAAACAGCAGGAAATATAGGTGTGCTTTGGCCGAGAAACGATTTAGTTTGCTCCTCTATCTCGATGTTTACTTTTGCGGTATAACAAATTTCCCATCTGATTAACGGGTTCTCCAAAGACAAGTTAAACGCAAATCAAATTATTGCGCGCGTTCTTTAAGAAAGAAAAACAAAAACAAAACAAATGTATGACAAAAACAAATGCTACAGATCCGGCAGTCTATAAATCTGTGCAGTGGTCATTGACGCCTCAGATATCTGATATCAGTTCAGAATTGTTGAAAAAAAAGCGAGTTATTGATACGAATATTTAAATAAGCCATACAATAGTTAACTGGCTGACGAGTCAAGTCTAAAGGTTACATGATGTTTCTAGTTTGAATGGCTTCAGATTTTATCATCCGGATTAACGTTACCTCACCATTCTTGACGCTGAAGAAAATCCGGATAAGATTTCACTCGCTTCCCCTTTTTCTTGTTCATTCTCAGCGTAACGATAGCTTCTCGACTCGACTCTTTCTTCCATCTTAGTTTGTAGTTGATGTGCCAGCATAGTAATTTCGTTCGATACGTTCTCGTCTCTTCTGCGTTCCTTTTTACTTACTTATTTAGTTACTTTATTACGAGTTATTGCCAGAATTTATAAGTATGGAGCTACGCTTTGTGCGCGCTGCTAGCTCTGCATTAACTTGTCTCCTTCGCTGTGTTTTTTAAATATATGTAATTTTAGTCTCTTTTCTTTGAATCGTAGTTATGTCTTATGATAACACATCTGCTTGCATAGGCTGCATTGCCCTTGGCGTCGACAATTTATTATTGGTGGGAGATGCAACAAGCAGAACTATCACAGCAAAGGTAAGAAATAGATATTTATTTACTTATTCGCCCACTCAAACGGCACTCGTTCTTCACAAACCAATTCTTAATTCACACTTAATCCATATTATGTGTTAGGTGTAGAACGAACCTATCCTGACGGGTATAATTAGATCTTGAGGTGAAGAATATAATTATTTGGTTTACTTTCCAATGTAAAAATGACTGAATGTCAATCGGTAAGGCGAGTTGGATTTTCTTACCATAACGGTTATAGTAATCCATAATTCAAAAAAAAGAAGCTGGATAATAGCAAAGAAGAGATATAAATGACTGTAATCCATTACATTTGTTTCCCTTACGAGCAATTGGTCTAAACGCATCAGGTGACCGAATATCCTCCGGCTAAAACTTTCATAATGGTTAGAGTAATCCATAAATTTAACAAGAGAAGCTAGATAATAGGAAAGAGGATATATAAACGACTGTAGTCCATCACATTCGTTTCTCTTACGAGCGACTGGTCTAAACGCATCAGGTGACCGAATATCTTCCTGCTAAAACTGGAAGATATCCGAGGATATACCCAATCGATATTCCCCAAACCTTGTGTCCAATAGGGAAAACCTTACTTATTAAATTCAATTAGGGTGAGTGGGCGCTGTGTGGTTGTTACAGAAGAAGAGATATGTTACTTTTCATCTACCCGAAAAAAAAAAATCTCAGTGTGAATTGTTTAGCTCGGTTCAGGAGAAAGGGGCGTCTCCAGGTTTATCTTGGTTTAGTCATCATTGAAACTGTGACTTACATTCATTGATTTTCAATATGGCGAGCAGATGTGTTACTCCTTATCTTCTGCAAAATTTGGAAATAAGATTTAGACAATATGATACAATTTCTGTGTAGTTTGAGTTAGGATAAGAAAAGCAGGAGCTATATATTACAAATGAAAATATACTACCAAGTGGCTGATTCGTCGGTTGAGAATTTTCGGTTGGTTTCTCCCTTTTCCAGGAGCTCTCGGGGCGATTCGGAAATATCCTGATCCTAAAAAAAAATAAACGCTACATTACGCATGTTTCTTGTTAATGGTTCGTCTCATTGTTCCCTTTAAAGTCTACAGTTGCCCACTTCGATTTCACGTAAGAAAAAAGGTTGCGCAAGACCTAAGATTGTTCATAATTTCTGTGCATAGTTCTCACGGTTGGCTCTCTCTCCCAGCGCTCGAAGATAATGAAGTCTTTCTTGATTCTTATTAAGGGAAATCTTTTTGTTATATAATAAATCCCTTATTGACCAAGCTTGCTCAGTCAAGATGGCTTGATATTACCCTTGCTGTTACTCTTTTGTGCGTTTTTTATGGACCTCGAATCGGTCCATATAAAAGCAACGCCCGGCCACTCTCTACCCATATTGACCTCATCCCTGGTCAATAACGCATGTGTATTATCATTCTCTTTTGTTGGCTACTAATGACGTCCCTTCGCTAAACTGAGCACGCCTCATTTAGCCAAGCGAAGCGCGTATTATATTGCTCCGTGGCGTGACATTGGCAGTGATGAGCTGACGCCCACAAATACTAGAAAAAGATGGAGTCATCCCTTTCTACCTGGTGCAGCAATTTTGATGCTGCACTTTCTGTCCGTGTTTTAGCCTGTGTCTATATTGCAGCACCGTGGTATTTCTTACGAGTCTCGTTGCCGTAATATGGCATAGTAGTGAAATAATAGTAATAATAATGCGCGCTTATTAAGGATAGTGGATGATTGTTTTTAATTCAAAATTATCTTCTTCACTTTCAATTTGAAAGAATATAGATAACATTGATGGAAACGATGAATCTTTTGAGCCTGATTACTTCTGGAGCTTCACGATGTTCAAGCACCATAATAGCGGCCTCTACATGGGATGCGACAACTCTAGAAACGCAAAACTGTTTGAAGGTCAGCCAGTTGAGTATCCAGATCCTCAAATTCTTTTTGTCCTTACCAAAGTTGACTAACTTCAAAAGACAACTGATGAAGAATCATGGCGCTTCATATTTTTTCACTGCGAAGTCAGCTTTTATGCAGCTATTACCTTTTGCGAAGGTATTTAAATTTCAATGTTATAACTAGTATACAGATGTCTTGCATAACAGATAAATGTCTGACATCAGCTTCGATCGTATCAAGAGCCATAGGTTGAACAGGCCAAAGGTTTACTCTGGCCTTCACGGTATACTCATTGTTATCATGGAATTGATATGATCAGTAGGATACGCAAGTATACATAGAAAAGCTTTAGCTCTAAAATCTAGTTGAACCTGCACTCATCGTCCTTAATTATCATTATTTATCACGGGGGGGGGGGGGAGATGGCAGGGTTGAGGATTTGGTTGTGTCACAATAGAATTTGTCTGACCTTCCCTTGAGGCTTTATAGTCTTCCAAAGATAGTATGCCCTCTATCTTTTGTTATAGACGGCTGACCTCCCCCCTCCGGTGATAAATAATAACTTAATAATGATAAAATTAAAGAGAGAGACTGTTGTAAATAAAATGTTTCTTCGACCCACATACTAAGTATGCTGATGGGAAAAGAGCATTGAAGGTCCCTTGCTTATGGTTGCATACTTAACCAAACGGATCACGGTTCTATCGTTAGCCTGTTCAGAATAAAACCTCTGGATACAAAATGTTGAACAGACGTTCGTTTACACCTATTAAATTACCTAGACGACCAATCTCCTTGTAAATATACGCATAAATAGTCAAAAACGAATATCTCAACCAGTGAAAAAAACTGTTTGCGTGTTAATTACAATTTATTGTATTGTAATGTTTTTCTAACTTTAAATTGAATTAAGGGTCATGCTTAGCCGTCGAAGATGAGTTTTTCAATAAAGTTTATATTGCACTGCGTGAAAGAATACCTCCATCCTTGTTAACTGATCAAGAGAATTTGAAAATGATTTTAAAGTAAGTCTCGGAAAAACTATGAACGTGCGCGCCCTGTTGTCTCAAATTTGGCCGAGTTAACTGTTGTTTTGTTTTGTTTTTGTTTTAGTTTTTGTTATGAAAATGTACAACCGATGTCTAGATTCTTTCCAAAATTTTGTCTTGGTTTTGATTAATTGTTGACAGGACTTGGTGTCGTCCAATTCTGTCCGTAATCATACTCAACTGAGATAAAAAAAAAAATCGGACTCGCGCTTCGCGGTCGTCCGATTTTGTTAATCTCTTGTATGATTACAGACCAAATTGGACTCCACTTAGTCTTATTACCATTATTTATTAGTATGTAGCCGGACGATAACAATGGGAAAATTTTCAGTTCCATATTGTGATTAGTTTTTGCTTTCGCTTTCTGCTATTTTGTTTGTTTGTTTTTTTTTTGTTTTTTTTGTTTTTTTGCCAATTGCATAATTTCAAACGCACTTCGATAAAGTATGCTAAAAAAAATTTCATTTTTCGGGCTACTTTTCAAAGTTAATGCGGCATCCAAGCCTTGACGCGATTAATCAAAAACTGCGTCAAATTCCGGAGACACGAGTAATTGAGAAGGGGCCCATCTTAATAACCGCTCACTTTCCCCCCGCGTCTTTGTTTTCACACTGCTTGTTTTGGCAACCGTCAATCCAGTGAAACGAGCTTTGGACTGGTCACCCGACATTTTCTTTTCGCTTCAGCTTGTCTTGCAGCTTTA
Source organism: Pocillopora damicornis (assembly GCF_964200805.1). Taxonomy (NCBI): domain Eukaryota; kingdom Metazoa; phylum Cnidaria; class Anthozoa; order Scleractinia; family Pocilloporidae; genus Pocillopora; species Pocillopora damicornis. Next base: position 6,039,798 of record NC_142683.1, read on the forward strand.
GGAACGTCAACAAGTTAGCAAGCGTCAAGGTAAGAAAGGTATTGGAATATTACATTATTAAACTAATATTCATTATTAATCTTCAGTGCTGACTGACAAGTCTGAAAGACGGATTCGATGACGAGTATCACGGACGACCAGATTGAGAAAATCGAGGGTCATTGGTTTCCCATCCTCATCGATTTGTGCAAGGGATTTACTTAACAAATAAAGAAGCCTTGACTGTGCTCTGTTCTGTTATAAAGCACGCAGGAAGCGGCTAGAGCACGAGAGAAGTGTAGGGAGAAACACAAGACGTAGTCGCCACTCTCACAAAGCACGCCACAATAAGCCAATCAGAATCCCTGTTAGAATAGTTCAAATAATCTTATTGGCATTACAAGACTAAAGCTGTCAAAAGTGTCAAACCATCAAAGTTCACATTCTCCAATAGTTTACAAACTAAAATAGTTCGGCAGGTCGAATTTGACACTTTTGCCTGAATTTTTTAAGTCTCTTATACAGAGTATTGAAGTGAAATGTTCAGTGAACTTCAGCCGAATTATGGCTCATAAAAACACGCGAGTTTTTTCACATGACATGGTAGAAAACAAACTGCTCAAGGCGAGTGTTTTTGGAATGAACGACAGCCGAATTCACCGGAACATGAAGATCGCTCGGGATGACAGCGCAGTAAAACTCAGCTGCAGTGACTGATGTGACTTTCCGCTCAACGCATCGGAAAGGATATGAGGCTTTCTGAGGCTTGCTTTACAGTAGTGATCGGAGATCGTCATGATGAGCGAGCCGCGATGGACTTCAGCATGATCATATTCGCTCAGACACTGTCATGATCAGAATGAATTTTAACAGTTATGCCAGTTTGGTCATATTTTTTATCATTTCTGTTGTGTTTTTTTTTTTTTTTTTTTTTTTTTTAACACTGAACCTTATACACTATACAAGTGTTAGCTGTGTTTGATTTTTATTACCGTACTTAAGCTTGCGATCTAACTGAGCGTGAAAATCTTTAAAACTCGGAATGTCTATTTTGTTTTTCCTTTAAGGATTTTCGTATCTGCTCACGTTTTAATAACGTTCTTCTATTTTCTTCTGGTTCTTCTATTGCTACTTGCCGGCTCGCTTGTTCCGAAATTTCACTTTCAATTATCGGAAAAAAGCTAAAACGAAGTCCCGAAAAAGGTCGAACATAGCACAATTTGGCGGATGGCGTGAAAGCTTTAGCTCAGCTCTATGCTCCATACTCTCATAGAGCACGCTCTTTCAACCGATGACAGCGCGCGTTACATCATAATAGATGCATCGACAATATTACACTGTTGCAAATATATTGATTCTTGATTGGAGCGACATAATTCAAGTGAAAAAGTCTTCTTCAACATGAAGCAAAATTCTCATATGTAATGGAAAAACTATTTGCTTTCATTCAGTTAGTTTCCGCTCTTACTCGACTGCGGTAGAAGGCCCCCACAGGCAGTAAACAATTTTCCGCAAAAGCTGATCGCATGGTTGTGAATGTATGCAATTATGTCTGTTACAAAGCGAGTCGCAATTGCATTTTGGCGAGTGTGGCACATGAAAGCCATACAAACCTCTACAAGCCTTAAATACGATAAGGTTGATATCTCAAACTGGATCTATTTTTATATCCATTCTGATACTTTCACAGTTTGAAACGTCATTCGAATACAATATCAACCTTGTGTTTCTTTCAATACAACCAAACAAACGACGTGTCGTACAGTGGTTATTCCCATTCACTTTTTACTTTCCATTGCCATCCAAAGCGCTGGTCTGGCAAATACAATGCAAGAAAACCAAAAGACAGATGGAGCATTTGGTGATGGAAATCACTGGAGCGTAGAAACCTGTTTTCATTTTTGACAGCATTACTTAATTAGTTAAAATTCCGTAATAGGCTGAGTCGTAATTAGCTTTTGTTGTCTGGCAAGTATGTCTGGGAGTTTTTCGGTATCTAAGGCCTGACGTCAATCATTAGACTACTTTGCCCAACAAGTGGTTTCGAAATCCACCTATTTTTTGCTCTTAGTAGCACTAAAGTAACTCAGAGGTCTAATACTGTCCTGTATTGCTGTTAGGGACAAGGGGGGAAGGGGGTCGATTCAATGATATATACGAATGTTCGAGAGTCTAACCCCAGCTGCTGATATGTAATCGTCTGTAATCATAGGAGTCACAGGACAGAGTAGTCAATAGAAATAATGCCGAGGATGCTTTCATTTCTATTCCTGGGCTAAATTGGGTTAGAAAGTGTTTTGGCCCTAAAACAGGGGGCACTTAGAACAATGATGGCGGATTCACACAACCAACTAGCCGCTCCTAATCAGATTTTTCTCATGCATTTTTTCGGTTCGACTGGCAAAGACGGCCCTCCGATATAATTTATTTCACATGTACATAGTAAATGCATCATCGTGAGTGACCCTTGAGCAGGATATTTCTTATCTTCGGCAGCTTTATGTCCTGTGCGTCCTAATTAAATTAGCAAATTTTAAATTTGCTGACATTAGGCTGCTAGGAACCGTTTCAATGAGGTGATCATTTTGATAGATGGGCTGTGGATCCAGTTTACACCCATTCTCTCCATCCATTGGCACTACTTATCGAATATGGAGCCCAGTAAGCAAAAAAGGTGACGGTGTTATGAAGAGGCATCCCACTGAAAACAAATTGTTTTGCGATGGAACTTTCGGGTCGACAGGGTAACCAGCGATAAATCATTTCCTCTAATCGAGATTAGACTAGATTATGATACTCTGTAAGACAGCATTTATCTATTAAGTGCCGCTCCCGCTAAGAGCGGTCCTCTCGACTTCCCGTCGGAAAAACGTTTTCTTTTATTTTTTGCCCATCAAAAGGGTTTAGGACACATGTTTCAAAAATAGTTTAGTTGTTCTCAAGTTCTCTTCTTTTGCGTCGCCACAAGCCAAAATGGCCAGACCACCCCTGTGAACAGCGATCGAAAGTGTAAATTTCAAAGATTTTGTCCAGCGCGCAGCGACTGCAACAATGTAGCTCACGGAATTCTATCTTGCTACAAGTTACAAGGTGTATTCAGTTAGTTCACAGACAAAATATGGAAACTTCAGCTGAAACATTTTTCATACCAGCGTGATCAGAGGAGACCCTTCTCTTCGACCTTAATTTGCATATCAAAAATTCACTACTTTGTACGAAAGAATTCTCAAAATGCAGGCGTTAATCGGGCTGAAAAAGCATATCTGTGCATAGTTTATACACCAATGAGGTCACAGATTGCCTCAAACCCGCGGGTATATCTCTAGCTTCCATCCACCAACTTCTTAAAAACAACGCAAATCCATGTGTTTGCTCAATTGCGCCCGTGTCAAAGATCATTTGCATGATTCTTGATTCTCCTTTTCGACATTTCCCTGCGACCATCAAAATCAACTGGACAAACCCAGCTTGATGTATTGCGTGACGTGATTGTGCAAACTTTTCTCTTTGTCATACGACCTGTTTCGCAGGTTCTATGAGTTAGAACCAAAATTAGTTAATGTAACGAATTAAAATCGAACTTTATTCAAATGGTTAGTGAGAATTTTATCGTTTAAATGTTTACTTGATTCACGGAAAGCAAAGATTGGAGTGGCTTTGGGTATTTCAGCCCTGATTTGGAAAAAATAAAACAGTTAGTGGTATGTTCTAAACACCAGAACACCTGAAAGGACACTGGAAATGTAGTAAAAGTATTTTTTAGCATCAAGAATAAAAAGAAGAATGCGAGGCAGTGAAAGGAGACTGAGTTTTCAACACCATTTGTCGTAAAAGCTGCCACCAGCTTGTTATTGAACTCACTAAAATTTACCTGGAAGGTATTAACTTTCTTTTGTCGAGAAACTCGTGGATTTTAAAACTTTGAAACGACGTCCGATGAATCCTGAAACTGGAGTTTGAGTCCATTGGTAAACTATGCTAGCTGGTCTCATGAGCAGATCAAGCTCTAACGAAATTTGACAGTTTTAAAGTTTTCAGCGGATGCAAAAATCGAGACAAAAATTCGTCATGACACAATTTGTCCTTTGATTTTGTCAAGAGAATTCTAGTTTTGTCTGCTGGTGCAGATAGCCCAGATAGGCACTTACGAACCAATTTTTAGTTAAATAATAGCCTTCACTCTCGAGAAATTACAAATTTATTACCCATGTGATCCGACTACAACTTAAATTCCGAAAACTTCAAAAACATCTCTAGTCAGTCTGCCTTTCTTTTACTGCCTCACATTTTCCCTTGTGCTGTGGCTGTTAACAAGTACCTCCACCGCATGTCTAATGTTTCTTAAAGTGTTCAGATGTTTAGAACATACCAATAACTGTTATATTTTTTTCAATATCGTGGTCAAACTGACCGGAACGAAACAAAATTAACTTGTAATCGAGGATTTCGCTGGATAGCTGATAGTACTTCAAATAACTCGATACGTCGTCCCGGGGTGTCCCAGCGGATTTGGACCCCGCTAGATTTGGACCCCCCGGTCCAAATCCGCTGGCGAATATGGACCCCCGGTCCAAATCCGCTAGGGGATATGGACCCCCCCAGTCCAAATCCGCTAGTGGATTTGTACCCAAACAAAACTGAGTGAAAACATCATCCTTAACGTTCTAGTAAAAATGGATGATAATTTACGTTCCAGTGCTTACTAAAGTATGTTTTTAATTCAAAACATGCGTATCGTTAATCCATACGAACTGGCATCCCGTCGGATGTTTCTTTTGACCGAGGGAAAATGGGCAAGAATTTAGTTTAATGTCTGGAGAGAGGTCGTTTTTGAACCTTTTCCGCGCTAGTCGAACACCGCTAGATTCAATAAGAGACAAACTTGTGACACTAATTTATTTTGTCATTGTTCAATGCCCGAGTGTTGGGACGACATGGTACAGTGCGAGTTGTGCGAGGAAAGGTTACACATGAGCTGCGAGAGATTTAGGACTGCCCCAGAGGGCGAGTGGCTCTGCATTGTCTGCAGATTGCCCGACTCTAGACGTCTTCGTAATTGTTAAGGTGTTATTTCGGATCCCTCAACAATTAATAATCGTTAAAATTAGAAAATAAGATTGAGTTCGATGTAATAGTCTCCACTTTTGTTAAGACGTTGACATTAATGTTGATTTGCATCTGAAAATGAGCTGAGAGTTCCAATAGTTCAGAATAGAAACATTTTTACTCATCATAGGCTTTACGAACGATTTGTAATACGAGTAGTTTCTTCGTTCTTGTTCAAAAACTGTTTAATGTTATTATTTTAGAAAATCAGACTGAGATATTTTTGTGACTGGACGCAATAGTCTCCACTATTGTTATGACGTTTCGTACCAATGTTGATTCGCATCAGAAGAAGCAAAGATTTATTGTAACAATTTCAATAGTTCGAATGTAGTAGTTTGTTCACATCTAATTCTTGCGTATACTGTACGACTCGTTACAATGAATGCGGTAGAATTGCAACGAAATGGCTGGTCTTTTTAACTCGTGAATTGCGCGCATGCGCAGGAGCGAGTTGTAAATATGATGTGGAGAATGGCATTCACTCGCTCGCTCGCTCGCTCGATTGTTTGATTCCTGTAAACTTTTTTTCGGTTTTAGACTTTTGAGTGCATTTGATAGTTTTTGGCGAGCAATAAACAAACGAAATGGCGACCTTTGTTGCTAAGAATTATGGTGGGGTGAAAAAGAAGCCAATGATAATCTTAAAAGAGTTTTTTTTTCGTTTAGTTTCAACAAGCGGCGCCAGCGACAGGCAGGCATGCAAGGATTCACACTGAAATAACAGAACAACCTTCGTTTTTCATAAAATTGTAATTTACAATTCTTGAACTTGAAAACAATCCGAAGATTCATTGAAAATATCACTTACTGCGAAGTGCTCGGAGTTTACAGATGTTCAAAAGCTTTTTCTGTTATGGCGTGAGATTGAGGACAAAATCGATCATTACGTTTCGTATCGTGTGTTTTTGGTTTCAATTTGTAGAACCCGTGAAACAGGCCATATGGCAAGGGAAAAAATTTGCACAACACGTCACGCAATATATCAATGTGGGTTTGTCCACTTGATTTTGATGGTCGCAGGGAAATGTCGAGTTTGTCGCTCAAAACCGTTGTGGTCCATGAGAGCGTAACATCATAAGTGATGGAAACAAATCAGCGGAAAGAAGGGTTAGTTCATCGGGTTCCGTATACTAAATCTCGGGAGAAACTGCAAGAATTATTTCAGTGTATGCGTGATGTTTTGTAAATATACACTGCAACCTATTTTAAATTGTTTTTGTGTCCTTTTAAGCAGCGCGATATGTCTGTTATGACCAGAGTGCCAAATTTTATTCTTTAATTTTGATCTTCTCCACACTGTGCATAGTTCATGACCTGATATTTCAACGTAAATTATCGAGAAGGCGCCTTCCGATACCTTTGTCTTCTTTGTAAGTCACGCAAGCGCGCAAGCGCGCAAGCGCGCAAGCGTTACAACCGATCACGTTTACGCAACGTTTTAGGACAACTCGGCATCTAATCTCCACTCAGTTGCTGTGAAAACCTAAAATCCTCAACGAAGAAGATAAACGAACGAAGTTTGAACTGTCAAAAGGAGATCTTGGTCTATCCCAAGAATCGTGCAAATGATCTTTAACAATTGAGCAAACACATGGATTTGCGTTGTTTTTAAGAAGTTGGTGGATGGAAGCTAGAGATATACCCGCGGGTTTGAGGCAATCTGTGACCTCATTGGTGTATAAACTATGCACAGATATGCTTTTCCAGCCCGATTAACGCCTGCATTTTGAGAATTCTTTCGTACAAAGTAGTGAATTTTTGATATGCAAATTAAGGTCTAAGAGAAGGGTCTCCTCTGATCACGCTGGTATGAAAAATATTTCAGCTGAAGTTTCCATATTTTGTCTGTGAACTAACTGAATACACCTTGTAACTTGTAGCAAGATAGAATTCCGTGAGCTGCATTGTTACAGTCGCTGCGCGCTGGACAAAATCTTTAAAATTTACACTTTCGATCGCTGTTCACAGGGGTGGTCTGGCCAAAAATCATTTTTGGCTTGTGGCAACGCAAAAAAAGAGAATTGGAGAACAACTAAACTATTTTTAAAACATGTGTCCTAAACCCTTCTCGTGGGCAAAAAATAAAAGAAAACTTTTTTCCGACGGGAAGTCGAGAGGAACGCTCTTAGCGAGAGTGGCACTTGAGAGGACTTTCATTTAGACCGATGGTCGCCCTCGTTGTTGTTTCCCGCCGAACTTTAAAAGTTTCACTTTCCTACATTTTTATCATAGCTACTATGACAACCGAGGTTAAACCGCAGGGGACTAACAATCCCCATTGTTTTGCCCTCTTATTCAAAGACAAAGATAAATAATACGCATTGAAACGTAATGGAGAAGGAAAAGAAATCACAACCGAGGTAAGGAACTGCATCATTTTCCTAATCTAAGGCTTATTCATTCATTTGTTAATCAATTCTGTCATTCATCCATTTATTCCTAAGCCCGTTTACCACGTAATCCATTGTTTCATTTGCTTATACACTCGTTAATCAGCTCTTAATTTTATTCTTTAGTTCTGCATTTCCTTCATTTCCAGTTGTTCTCTTTGTTTATCTTATTTACAGTTGCCACTTAATTATCCATTAAATCTTTGTGTTTGAGGCCACTGAGGCAAAAAAATTCTTTTAATTGATTTCAAAAGCCTTATAAACAATCGTTTGGGTAGGTTCAACAATTTAACGTTAAGGTGAATTTTATATACTTTTACTTTACCATTTTTGCAATAAAAGACTATAATTTATATAATGCCTGTAATTAAAATGGTGGTTATCATCCCTAATTCAACGCTACATTCAGTTTATAAGAAAGAAGATAAGATTCATGACAAGAGCAATAAATTATATATGGCGTTGATTCTAAAACTAAAGTTGGCCGCTTCACTTTACAAAGTAATAGAGCGTTCAAAGTTAGAGTCGTGATGTGTATGATGTTTGATGAGCTGTGTTCCAAAGTGTACGTTACATACGATATTTTGACGCCTTTATGATCAGAGTTGCCCTCACATAGACCATTTATGAATTTGCTAATATATAAGCAATAATATGGAATGTTATCGAGGAGCTCATTTCTGCTCAGTTAAATCACCTTCATTATTCTTTCTTATTTCACAAGTATAAAAAAATAACTTGTGTCATAACAATAATAATTGCTTAACTTGCAATAATGTCCAAAAAAACTCCCTGAGAGGTTTACGGATGTGAGATGCGATCGTTGTGTTTTACACCCGGCAAAGCCATTTTCGGAATTCTGGTGACACTGTCAAAGTGATGGACGGGATGCTTGTCACCGAATCATGTTTGCCGGTGAGAAGACGAGGCACTGGTCGAACCGAAATCATGTTACCAATACGTTTGTTAGCGTTTGCAATTAAATTTTGGCATTTGCCACTAAGTGGTGACACTTGCCATTAGAATGCTGGCGCTTGCCGTTAAAGGTTAGCCCTTGGACTCTTGCCATTATTTGGAGTCGTATTGTCTCTTGAACTCATTGTTCCTTGGTTCTACAATTTTAACAAGTGCGTTTTTTATGTATTTTTAGTGTTCCAGTTGCGTTCTAGATGTTTCACGCAGAAGGTAAGAGAAATTTTCTACAGTCATTGGTTTGAACTTAAAAGATCCGAGGTCAACTCCTCAGCGAAGTGAATGAAAAAAAGCGATATTGAGTCTACTGACTGGTAGGTCCGATGTGCTACTTGTAATAACATTTATGCGTATCCTTTAATAAATTCTGTTAAAATTGAAGAGGCGGTAAAAATCAACTCAGGTGGTGCGAAAGATATTTGCATTCTAAAGGACATATTTAAACGTTTATCAATAATTAATAAGCGGAGTTTGTCAATATTATCATAACTTTTTAACTGTATTTTTTACCTCCCATTGCTTGTACTTAATGTTGACACTTGCCATTAGAATGCTGGGGCTCGCCGTTAAAGGTTGGCCCTCGGACTCTTGCCATTATTTGGAGTCGTATTTTCTCTATCTAATTGTTCCTTGGTTCTACAATTTTAACAAGTGCGTGTATAATGCATTTTCATTGTTCTGGTTGCGTTCCAGTGTTTTACGCAGAAGATAAAAGAAATTTTCTACAGTCATTGGTTTGCGAGAAGCCTGAAACGGATCTTCTCTCTAAACTTTAAAGATTCGAGGTCAACTTCTCAGCGAAGTGAGTGAAAAAAGCGATATTAAGTCTACTGACTGGTAGGTCCGATGTGCGACTTGTGATATCATTTATGCGTATCTTTTAATAAATGCTGATAAAAATGAAGAGGCGGTAGAAGTCAACTCAGCTGGTGCGAAGGATATTTGCATTCTAAAGGGCCTATAGATACGTTTAACAGTAATTAATAGGCGGAGTTTGTCAATATTATCATGATAACTCTTCAGCTGTATTTATCACTTCCCACTGCTTGTACTTAGGGGTAAAATAAAAGTCAGTTTAGATCGCCTGACCACTCAGTCATCAGCATGAATGTTTTTTGTATTTGCAGTACTTAACCACTGGAGCGTACCGATTGAAAATGTGATTAATATACTTTACTTCTTTGAGAGGGTGGACAATTTTGTGGGAAGTTATTCACCCACGCACTTACAAACTAAACTTAGGAGAAATAGGAGTACTGAAAGCTCTTTCTATCAAAAACAGGTCGGACGAACCCTTGGTGTAAGCTGCTGAGTCAATTTTCTGGAGATGAAATGCTTTTATATGTAAATTTCACAGATTTTGTCCAGCGCAGAGCGACTGTAATAATATAGCTCTGTTGCAAGTTACAAGATGTATTCAGTTAGTTCACAGACAAAATATGGAAACTTTACCTAACACATTTTTCATTCCAGCGTGATCAGAGTGTTCAAAGTTTGTTCAATTGTTACCTCATGACATCCATTCTGAAAAGAAAAATTAGATCATCTAAAAATAGGGTTTTATTCAGAACCGGGCTCGTCTTGTCTTGTGTGGGTCCCTCTTTCTCATTTATCTATCAATAATGGTGATGATTATTAGCAATTATTCATCGAGGCGGAAGTTAGAAGTAGTGGATATTTACCTCAACGCATCGCGGCTAAATAATGGTATTTTCATTATTCGTCATTCGTTATTAATAATTCGTTTTTCATAATGTATAGTTTTTCATGACGTTAAGGAATAGACAAAACTGGCGCTGGCCCTGACTAGTATTGATTGGTTTTTGAAGTTTTTTTATTGCTTTCTGCTCCATATGAAAAAAAAAAACCCCTTCCACGGTATCAGTTCACATTTTGTGTTATTTTACCTAAATCATATCATCTTGATGAATTCTAAGTTTAAATCCCTGAACTCGTTATAATTGTCTCTGAAAGAAAATATCTAAAAGTTTGCACACAGGTTGATAGCTCTGTCCCTGTGGAGTCTGCAGATATCTTCTCTGACGGTACGTCCTTTACAATTTTTTTTCCAGCAGGCGGCGTTCTTTTCATCATCCTGCAGCAGTATTCCTGATCAGTTTTCATTGGCTTTTGCTGCATTCTAGTAAATTCCATGAAACCTTTGTATTTCTTTGCCGAATATAGCTTTATCCAGGCCTTTGATTCACTTGCTCCTTAAAAAATGGCCTGCCATTTTCCTCCTTGGTGCACTTATATCAAAGAATAATTCATTCAATATAACAGATGATAAAAGGTTGACTAGCAACAAAGTAGGAACACAAGGGAAATGAGCCACTTACCCCATCAGATTGTCTCTGATAAATGTAGCTAAACTGCCGGTGAATTATAATAGTTTGTAATTGGAATGAATCTGCAAGTTCATAATAGGCTATCCTCGGGCATATTCTCCTAATATTTTTTATCGATTTTTCTAAGTAAATGAAGAAATTATGAAGTGAAAGGAAAGCTGTATCTTCCCTGTCTTATTAAAAATTATTTTTCAATCATATCGGCTGATTTGGAGCGCAGTATGTTAGTCTTTGAGCAACTGCGTTACTCAAAAGCGATGAAAAATAAATTATATTTAAGAATGAATCAAGATACCCTAGGACTGTTGTAATGGACTGATATAACCGTGTAACATTTCTCGGTTAAGGAAAAGAGAGGGATTTAGCTTTCTTGCTTACTGAGTCTCGTCTACTTTTGTAGGATCGGGCATTGAAGCTGCTTTTGGCTGTATCGGGGTTGGTGCTGCTCGTTAGCCTCGTCAGTCTTGGAGTTGGTGTGGCTGCACTTTACATGAAGAATGGGTAAGGTTTAGAAATTGTATTAATTCAAATCTGATATTTAGTCAGTTAAGCGGATCGTTTGTCTCCTGCTCATTGATAATTGTAAAGGCACCTAACCAACAGCAACCTTTATGCAAGTTTTTTTCAGAATGCAAGCATAACTTTTTCTTTGAGTTTAAAAACATAGTTATATTATATTTCCCATCCGCGTAAATTTTTGGACCAGTATTTACAATTTTTGCGAACGCATTTCCTTCAAAACGGGTCCGCGATTTCCATAACATAACTTAACATAGTATGAAATCTCATCCTTTCAAATCTAGTATAAACCAGCATCGCGAGGGTGATGATTATTTGCTGTTCACTTAAAGGATGAAATATTTCTATCTCGGACAGGGAATCGACACCGACAACGTCGCCACCAACAACGCCACCGACAAAGTCGCCACCAACAACGCCACTGACAACGCAAACAAGCATATTTGAAAAGCCTCATCTAATGCAGACCAGCGCGAAACTATAGAACCTTGGACAAAGAAGTCGCCTTATGTTGAAAAATGATGGTACCGTAGATTGCAGTGGGAATTTTGGGGTCCCCGGGAGTACGTAAATATATCTTTTTTCGGTAGCGCAACTATAAACTGCCCATATCTAATTTTATGATTGCGGGTAAGATCTTTGAAAGAGCTTTCGGTGTCAGTTAAAGTAAAGTACCAGTTAGCTTACAAATGCTTGCACTGAGACAGCTTTATCAAAAGTACAAATTGATATTCTCGATGCAGTAGATGAGAACAAGTTTGTTTGTTCCTCCTGTTGGCTATGTTCATAGGGTTCGACACCGTCGATACAAACTTTTCGTATAGATTGCGAAATCGTTTTGCATTTATAGGGCAGTTGACAAGAGGTGATGATAATGACCTCGGTGATGATACCTAAGTTTACTTTGCTTTAGGCCCACAACAGTCACCCAAAAGCTTTCTTGGCACGCATATAAGCATGGATACATCACGCTGCTTCCTGATTATTCCGGAACAAACTAGTTCTAATCAGAGAAAGTTTGCTCATCTTGAGCAAACCATTCACTGTACTTCGCGGAAATCAGGCAGAGCGCTAGGAAACATAATTGTGTAAATTACCATGGTCAAACTATAGAATTTTCTTTGACCGTGAAACTCTTTAGTTTGCTTCTCCACCTCTCCGTTAACTTTTGCTGTCTAAAAAATTTCCCATCTCATTGAAAGGTTCTCCAAAAACAGATTAAAAGCAAAATCAAATTGCTGAAAAACCAAAACAAAACCAATGGATGACGACAAAAAATGCTACAGACCCGTTAGTCTATAAATCTATTTAGTAGGTCAGTGACGCTTCAGGTATCTGAGATCAGTTAAGAAATTTTGAAAGAAAAGCGGGTTATTATACGAGTATTAAAACAAACCGTACCACTTGGAGAGTTCACCACCACTTAGCGGGTTTATATAGAACCAAAATAATGCCCCATTTCCCGTTGGCTTGTTAGCTCAGTTGGTAGAGCTTGCACTGGTTTCGCAGAAGTCTTGGGTTCAAATTCCGTCGGGCCTGAATTTTTTTCAGGCCTTATTTTCACCATTAGTTAAATATACATATGATCTTCATATATTTACAGTCATTTGTAAACCGTACAATAGTTAACTGGCTGACGAGACGAGTCTAGAGGTTACATAATGTTTCTAGTTTGAATTGCTTCAAAGAAAATCCGGATAAGATTTCACTCGCTTCTCCTTTTTCTCGTCCATCCACAGCATAACGATAGCTGCTAGAAACGACTCCTTCTTCATTTAAGTTACATTTGATATGCCAGTATAGTAATTTCGTTCTATGCGTTCTTGTCTCTTCGTACGTACCTTTTTATTTATTTATTTCTTTTTTTTAAGAGCTATTACCAGATTTTATAAGTATAGAGCTAAGCTTTGCACACACTGTTAGATCTGCTTCAACTTGTCTCCGTCGCTGTGTTTTTTAAGTAAATGTAGTTTTGGTCTCTTTTGTTTGAATCGTAGATACATTAATGTCTCATGATGACTCATCGATTGCTTGCTTGAACTGTGTGTCCCTTAGCATCAACAGTTTATCACTGGTAGGAGATGGAGCAAGAAGCACCGTCACAGCACAGGTGAGAAATGGATAATTACTTACTCAGGTTAATTAAGGCCTGGGTCACCCTGCCTTTAACCCATATTTTTCACAAAATTGAGAATAACTTAGCTATTTTGCGAGGGATTTTTCTCATACTTGGCAGAAATGTGTATCACTACCATCTCTCTCGGACTGAATTGTGGCAGCGTAATATGATACTCTCAACAGCCAAAAACAGTTAATTTAGGCGCCAAATTCGTCGGTTGCTTTCTTGAGCAAATTCCCACCACTAAACACAAGGCAAATCAAAATGCAGTTATCGCTATGAATATTTGAGACGTTTTTCATTGTTTTCCCACTTGAAATGGCTGCCAAAAAAAAGAGGGATGTGCTAGGCAGATTAAATCAAGTTTTGTCTCTGCGAAGCTGCTTCCTCTATCATGGTTTTCGCCCGAAAACATCTTAGCCTTTACCTGGTTCCAACCGCTGTCAATGAAAGTAATCCTACAGGTTCCTATTTATTTGGAAAAAAGACAAATTAAAACTGTTTAAGAGGTGGGAATTTTAAAAACTCGCAGTCACGTAAGTGTCCGCCATTTTGACACGCGAGTGTTCAGAAGCAATTCAACTTACCTAGCAACTGCTTTGGGGGATTACTTTTGTAAGTAAATTCATCTGCTTCTTGGAGAAATTGTTTCCAAAGCATTCAAAAGCCTAAGTTTTGATAGACACCATAAGTATACACATCATGATATGATAAAGGATTTATCAAGCTAAATTTAATTTCAAAATTGAATGGTATATCCACAATGAAACTTTTTTCTATGCTTTTGTTACAAAACATAGTACTTTTTTCTCTGCATAAGTTACAAACATTGTAAAACGTTATTGAGCTCTAGAAATGAGCGCTATATTATAAATTCATGTTGCATTGTATTTGCAGTGAAGTCAATGAACATATTGAGAGCGGTGTTTAGAAGTCTTCGTAGGTTCAAAAGGATTCTCTTTGGCTTTAAGATAGCGATATCATGCCATTTTTTGAGGAAATGAAGATAGCAAAGAAAATGTTACTACCTTCTTTTGATGTCATCCTCTAAATTGTCGGATTCACCAGCGAAGATGGGAAAAACCAATGCAAAGCCGACACTTCAAAATGGCGGATGCCGTTCACGAACCACGCGATCTTGATTCCAAGTAACTATGGTTACTCGCGCAGTCCACGCGAATTCCGCGAACCTTGCTGGGGGGGGTACTGGAGGCGAAAATTACTTTTGACCCAGGCCTTAATTAACCTGAGTACTTATTCGCTCACTCAAACGGCACTCATTCTTCACAAACCAATTCTGTGATCAACTAATCCATATTATGAGTGAGGCGTAGAGCGAACCTACTAATTTCTATCCTCTATGACGATTAAAACTGGATTTATAGATGAAGAATGAAATCATCTGTTTTATTTTTCAACGTAAAAGTGACTGAGTGTCAATCGGCAAGGGGAGTTGGACTTTCTAACTACAACAGTGAGAGTAATCCATGATTTTAACGAGAGAAACTGGATAATTGGAAAGTTGTTATTATAATCCATTAAATGTCTTGCTTTCGTGCGATTGGTCTACACGCATAGAGTGAGGGGAATATCCTCCGGCTAAAACTGGAAGATATCCGAGGATATACCCCAGCTGATATTTCCCAATTTTCAAACCTCGCCTCCAATAAAGAAAACCCTGCTTATTAAATTCATTTAAGTCATTTAAGGTGAGAGGGCACTGTGTGGTTGTTACAGAAGAAGGGATTCTTTTTTTTTCATTCAAGCCGACAAAATAAAATCATCGTAGGAATTATTTAGCGCGGTTCAGGGGGGGAGGGCTTATCCAGGTAATCTTGACTGGGTCATTATTGCCGCTGTTCGGACATTCAGCGATTTTCAAAATGGCAAGCAAATTTGTCACTCGTTACCTTCCGAAAAATTTGGAATTAAGATTCAGACAATAAGCTAGAATTTTTATGTAGTTTGGGTGAGGATAAGAAACGCAGGAGCTTTATATTACATATGAAAACATACTACCGAGTGGCCGATTCGTCGGTTGAAAATATTCGGTTGGTTTTTCCCTTTTCCCGGAGCTCTCGGGTTGATTCGGAAATGTCCTCTTCCTAAAAAAAGATTTTGGGGGCTATTTTACTGATCGAGATTGAAATATAACAGACCAAAGTTGACCGTTTGCGCGAATCTTTAATCTTGCAAGCAATCCACGAACCACAATCAATGATCAATCTCACAATCAATCAATCAATCAATCGAACGATCGATCGATCTGACGAAATGTTGCGAAATACATAATAAAAAATCACATGTAAAGAGCTGGGCCTTAACGCCGATAACGAGATTAAAATGATAATAAACAATACAAAAAAACCAGTAAAAACTTCGTGAAAGTATAAAAGTTACAAGAGTTTGGTGGCTGGTTAATAGCCTATCGTTCTTATCTAAATGGTAGGCGTTCACTTGCATCTGCAACAATTTTGGCCTAAAACTAAATAAGAAAAACAAAGTTACAAAGGTTATCACATATCGGTCTCACTTATGCCAAATGTGTAAAAAAGAAAAGACGAAAGTTCACCAAGACTGATCAAAAACTTGCGAAGAGCTGATTGTAACTATGTTCGTATCTAGGATCATTCTGAAATAATTAAACTAAACAATAATTAAAAGTTTTTCATTGACCACTGCAGGTGAAAAAATTTCAAATTTTACATTCAAACTCTGTTTAATTCACTCATAATGGCTTTTTTTACATGTATTCAAAGCAACATTCATGAAAATTTTAATCCAAAAAATTCGTTATTTGGGTAGTTCAGTCCTTTTTCTGAAACACTTTCAGCACAGGTTTATTTTTGTTGTTGTTTCATCTTTTGTTTTGATCATGTCACTCATTTGAAGTAGAGCGTTCACAGCGATGAAGGATGTTTCCGTCATCAAGAGTTTGACTCAGAAAAAAGAACATTGCATTTGGATTGAAATTCATCATGATTTCGAAAGAGAAGGAATACGTTTTTCCCTTAAGAAATAAGTTGACATGTTCTGGGTTGAGCCTGTAGAGGTGAGGGCGAGGTTATATTTCAGGAGGCGAAGTATAAAAGGTTTAGACGGTGAACTTGCAAATAAGTCAGTTGCCCAAGGATTTTCAGGACACTTATGATAAAAAGCTAAACGAGAAGAAAACCACTACTTGCTACTCCACATACATAACTGCTATACATAACTAGCTCATAATTTTCGATGGAGATCAAGTGAAGACTTCGCAGGATCATCATGCTACAATTTTATATTCATGTGACCTTTGCAGAGGTCTCTGTTTTTTTGTTTTTTTGTTTTTGTTTTTGTTTTTTTGTTTGTTTATTTAGTTTCATTTTTTCGTTTTCATTATTTAGATGTCGTGGCATCAAGAGAAAGGCGCTGGGAAAGCAGAAGGAATGAATTCAGTAAGTTTGCCTCACAAATAATTACTGTACAATCCTAGGCCTGACGGCTTGCTTAATATTCGTTCATAAGCCACATTTTTCTTAACAAAAAAGGAATTGTCATCATCCCCTTCAAACTCATTTTGAACTCCACTTTCAAGCGCCAGAGAGGATATACAAGTCCCAATTTAATATTTCTCGTGTGTCTAATCCTAGGATGGCGAGTAGATGTGAGCGTTAATTTGGTTTTAAATAATGGCACTAACTCGCAGAATCGAATGTCTCTAGGTAGTGAGTTCCCTAGTTTAGCATCACTATAACAAAAAGCTCGAGAATACAATGCCAGTGGAAGTTTTCTTGCATCTAGGATTCAGAACTAGTTGTAAGGCATGTGACAATATTTCTCTCGTGCTTTTCAAAGGTTTTTTCAGCGCCTTTGACATTCATATGAAGCTTACATATGGATGATAAAATAAGAGTGAAAATTATGTCAGTAAAGAATGTCTCTCAATTTAACAGTTAAACATGCATAGTTTTTCACGTATTTTCTTGCGTGACACATTCATGTGAGTACAGAGGGCTTTCTGTTTGTAGTCACCTCATAAGATAAAAGTATAGCGAGTCAGAATTTACCAGGGGCTTTAAAACAATCATTGAGAAGCAAATTAGTGTGCAAAGATTGAATGAAATGTTTTGCTCCTAAGAGTTAATTTGCGTTTATGTTAAAATCAGGATTCCTCCCTCTACTCTAGCATTCTCCCTCGTACTCTCCAGACTCACAAGATCTAGTTTCGGCCTAAGTTCAAATACATTGATTTCCTTCTTTTCAACAATTTTTTCCGTTTTTTTTTTGTTTGTTTGTTTGTTTGGTCTGTTTTGTCTTGTTTTGCTTCCCTTTTTCTTCGGAGGGGAGTCAGTGGAGTGCTGACGGTTGAGCGTTTATTTTTTGGTTGTTTTATTTGGTCTCTTTCTATGTTTTAATCTTTTGTTTTAACTCTGGCACTCGTTTGAAGTAGAGAGTTTCACAGGGTATTTCCGTGATCAAGCGTTTGACTCAGAAAAAAGAACATTGCATTTTGATTGAAATTCATCGTGATTTCGATCGAGAAGGAATAGGTTTTTTCCCAAATGAGTTGAAATCTTTTGGTTGCGCCTGTAGAGATGGGGGAGAACTTAATTTATTTTAGAAGGCTAACTATAAAAGGTTTAGAGGGGAACTTGCAAATGAGTCAGTTGCCCTAAGAGTTTCAGGACACTTACGATAAACAGCTAAACGAGAAGAAAACTACTACTTGCTACTCCACATACATAACTACTATACATAACTAGCCCATACTTTTCGATGGAGATCAAGTTAAGACTTCGCGAGATCGTCATGCTACAATGAGATGTTCATGTGACCTTTGCAGAGCGAAAAGGTAATTTATAAAGACGCCACTTATCAACTGTGGAGCAGGTTTAGCAAGAAAGGAGATGGTATTATGAAGAGGAATCCCAACGATGGCAAAGTGAGTTGCAACGGAAGAGATCAAAATAGTGATTATCAAAATAGTAAGTAGACTTTTATGCTATCCTGCATCATGTACCTTTAACATGCACGAAAACATTTGTTGTAAAATGATTGTTAAAAACCGTACAAAGAATCTGGCTAAGTTTCACCCTAATAAGTGCCATAAGAGTGCAATCAGGTATGCTTTTGACTGTCGCGATGAAACGTCGGGCCCCTCTAATTAGATCGCGCATAATTGTTTGCACAGTACATATGTCGTTTGAACTCAATAAAATATCGCAATGGCTTAGCAACGTGTCGTTCTCACTCCACGATGTATATCTGCGGCAAATTGATACATTTTACTCCTTATTTTTCCCTAACTAAGTATCGATACACTCTATGGGTGCCTCGTTTCATTTTTTTTCTCTTAATCGTTTGTAGTTCCAATCCTGTAAGTTTATTAATTTTTCTGTTTTCGTTTAACAATTTTTTGTATCTTCGTTGAAGCCTGAACGTTAAAATTTGGGGTTATGCGCATTCGGTGAACTTCCATCAAGGTTAAAAAGTCAGACCCAAATTTTCACATATAGGCTTCGACTTTAAAATTTTCGTTTTCTTCCATTGTGATCATAGCTTATATGACTACTAAGGATAAAACACAGAAGCTAGAAGACCAACCATGTTTTGCCTTCCTATTCGAAGATAAATTCGCAATGAAAGTGGAAATGGAGAAGGACAACCAATCACAACCATAGTAAGGAACCACTTTAAGTCTAGCGTTAATAAATTAATTTGTTCATAAAACAAAACAAACAGAAGATTAACGTCAACAAAACATGAAAAACTGGTAGCGTACTTCTTTATTGCCTCTCTAATTGACGTATCGAGACGTACGTTGTAGCAAACAACTGGTTTTAGCAATTACAGTAACTAGACAGCTTGGTTGTCTCTGCAGAACTGAAACTTTCCACTAGATAACGCGTCTTTTAATTCTACTTTTTACGCGACAAGCGTTGCGATCATAATTACTACGGTTTAATAAATTGATAGTGTTTTACCGTGGTCTGTACTCTTATCGACAACGATATTCGTCATTACAGAGGTCAAAATGTCATGGACTCACGGGTGCAACCGACTGAGTTTGTAACATATTGATCTCTGAGGAATAAAACCTCAGACCTTCGGATTCCGTGCTCCCATGCTCTACCAATAGAGTGGTTTAGCAAGAGGATGGGAAGGTCATTTCAGAACGGCGCGCGCAGCAAAAACTGCCGATAAGAAACTGGGTCGAGAACGCCGTCGCGTTGTGTTGAAAAGTGACTCAGCATTCGTTGCAACGAGAATCTTCACCATCACCTTTGATTTTTCGGTTTTATAGACCACTCCAAAGACAAAGAAATTATCTTTTTTGAGAGTTATGTAACAAGCGCAAACAGAGGATAGTTATAGATACGGCAAGTAAGTTGTTAATATGAATCCACCTGGGCAATTAAACTTTGAAACTATTCCATTCCAGTTTAGTCTCGAGTTTGCTGATTCATCTATCAAATTTTGAAGCCCACTATATAACTTTTTCCATGATTTGTGTCCCTGTCATTTCGTTTCGTGCTACTAGATTTCAGCACTACTCGTTTTCCTTCATGATTTTGTAAAGGATAATTTGAAAATCGTCGTCGTTTTTCCCGTTGTTTGCTGAATATTTCTATCAATTATGACAATACATCTCTTTGAGCACCACCTTCTTAGAGTTGAAATGCATTTTGAACGGAATTATCAGGGGGTTATGGCAAAACCATGTAGAAACCAAGCGACCCAACGATGGAGTTGTTTATGATGAGAGTGAAATTAACTTAAACTAGTCACCAACGAAACAGTTAGATTTAGGAATAAGTCTTTGTTCCTGTTTTATCATTTTTTTGGTTTTTGTTTAATTTAAATTTTTTTAACTAATGAAGTCGTTCAAGACTGAATCAAACATGGCCAGAAATCGAGGACAACATGGCCCCTAAGCATGCGCACTCCTAGCAATTTGTGGACTTTAAATATGGCAGCTTCATAAAAGCTTTGTATGAGAGAAGTAAGAAATCCATTTGTAATTAAATCGTACATGTGAAAAGTCAAGTTCCACACATCTAAAACATGATAAAACACCCTAAACATACCTCACGCAAAGTCGCTCGCAGTAACGACGTGCCAAAATTCGGCAGCAGTGGACCATCTTTTGGGCTTTTCGTGGCGACTTAGCGGTCTTAAATTGGTAATTGATTACATACTTTCATTCCCAACAAGTTTGCCGTACGTGTCCATGAACCAACTCCACACATCTTAACTTCCTCTACGAAGGTTGCTCCTCAATTCCACAGCTATTTGAAAGCTCGTAAGTTCTCCAACATTCGGCGAAATAGATCTGAATAATGCGGAAATTCAAGTTTCGAATGAGAGCATCTCGCTGAGAAAATTTGGCTGCAAAGCGGTGCAAACATGTGTCTTAATCATGACAAGAAAACCTCCGAAATCGGTGTCAACAAACCGCCATTTTGTGAAGCTTTAATAGGCAATTACCGCTGTTTAAGAGCCACTGAAGGCTCCAGAAACGTGATAAAATGCAAATTTTTTGCTGTTTATGGCCTTCGCACAATTCCTGTAGTGTGAAATTAAGTCTCAGAACATTGATTTGGCTTGGAACTAATTCGTTTATTAGTAGACGTAAAATTTAAAATTATAGAATGTCTGACAGACCTCCACTGGAATCCTTTTTAAAATGGAAATTGAGCATCGAAAGCCCCTCTTTAAATTATGCTGCAAAGGCAGTCACAAAAAATGTCATTGTGGCAGTGGATATTCCCTATCCATTGATAAAGGCTTGGCATGAATTCCTAGGGTTGCAGAAGAAGGTTAGAAAGACAGCTGCTGTGGCAAGTCAGCCTAATCAGTCAGCATCAACTAGCAGTGATCTAAGTCCTGCAGCAGTCCAGGAATACACCTATGTTGACCTTTTTGAGTATTGTATTCCTCATCATACCTTTGCCATAACTGCTGATGAGCAAATACGAAAAGAAGTAAACAATACCCTTGCAAAAATTGCTGGAATGGTCCAGAATTTATATGCAAAGGCCAAAGGAGGTAGCAAGAGAGAGGAACTTAACTCAAAAGTGAGAAGATTCCACATTTTTGAAGGACAAACACTTTCAGTAACTTGCTTGAGGGAAGAAACTGAGGCTATTAGAGATGAACTGGAGGAGTGGAAGCAGAATTACCAGCATCTTGAAGCAGAGAGTAAACAGCTATTTGCAGAAATGTATTTAGCCATTCAAGAGAAGGAACAAAGTTTGTCTAACCTTCAGTCAAAGAATGAAGAACTCCAACATTACTTCGAGAAAATTGAAAATTCAGACAAAACTTATGTGGGGAAAGATATATCAGAGGTGAAGAAGAAGTCTCGCACTTTAAAGGAATTTATGTGTAGAGCCAAAACTGCTTTGTGGTTTGCAAAGTCATTTGGACTGGAACTAGAGTCAATGACTATGAATGAGCAAAAGACTGGCATCAGTCACACAGTAATGGCTGAAGACCAGATGTCAAATTACAATGGGAACTCAAATGCATTTGACTCACTGTCTGAAGAGGAGAAGTCCAAAGTAGAAAAGGTGCTATTTTTATTAGATAAATTTTGTGTTGGAGACAACTTTTATCATGAGCTTACAATGGTAGTTGATGGCTTGCCAAAGTCATACCTTGTAAAGCAAAGGAGAAGTCAGCTGAATGACATCTGTCATATCACCTCCACCCCCGGTGAGACGGAAGGGGCACAGACATCATTCACTGACCTTCTGAGAGACAGGGTTCAAGACTATGTGGCAAGCCATCCACATGTGGATCATGTACAAATCAAAATTTCAGGGGATGGGGCGAGAATGACCAGAAATTCTAGTTTCATACTTATGAGTTTTGCCCTACTCCATTCAGATGATGAAGTTATGGCAGCAAAAGGTAACCACACCATAGCTGTTGTGAAGGGTAAAGAACACTACAATACCTTAAGGCAGTCATTTGAAGATGTCTTCAAGGACATCAATTCTCTTATAAGTAAGAAGAAAATAGAAGTGGGTGGCAAATCAATTAATTTGGAATTTTTCCTAGGGGGCGATTACAAATTCATTTTACTTGTGATGGGTTTGAAGGGTGCTACCTCACACTATGCATGTGTATGGTGCAAAATACACAAAGACATGAAGTGGGACACAAGCTTCAATTTAGACCATTATCAATCTCCAGATCTAAGGAGAACTCTTACAGAGATGTTTGAACTAGTAAAGAAAAAGAAACAAAATGACAAATATTGCTGTGAACATGAGCCTCTACTTCATATAGAGCTCGATCATGTAGTGTTGGATGAACTGCACCTTCTATTAAGGATTTCAGATGTTCTCATAGAAAATTTGGTTCGGGATGCCTTAGACTGGGACAGAAGCAAAAACTGGGACAAGAGGAAATGTCAACAAAAAAATGAACACCTAAAAAATTTGCAGGCAGCAATTCGATCATGTGGGGTCTCCTTTGACATATGGGAAAAAACAAATGCTGATGGGAAAGGGTCTGGGCAATACGATTTTACTAGCCTCTTGGGGTCAGACAAGAAAAAATTGCTTAATGAACTTCCAACCAAACTCAATGGGATTATTCAGCCAGATACAGTTGAAGTAGTAAAAACTGTATGGGAAAAGTTTAGGGAAATATATAGCACTGTAACCTGCAGGAATCCCTCCACAGAAATGATAAATGACTACTTCTGGAAAGCAAAGGAATGGGTGAATCTGTTTACATCACTAGGAGAAAAAAGGCATGGCTATAAAAGAGCTAATGTAACCCCATACATGCATGCTATGGTCTACCACATTCCCATATTTCTGCAAAACTATAGAACTATCAAACTGTTTACAGGGCAAGGAGTTGAAAAAAACAATGATATGGCCAGGGCTATAGTTCACAAAAAATCTAACAAATGGGATGCTCCTGCTGACATTCTTAAGCTTGAGTCCAGACAATGGAATCTACGCGACAGTGAGCGTGCAAAGAGAACCTACAGTAAAAGGAAAAGTTCCTATTGGGAACATGATCTCAGGGAAAACAGGAAGAGCAAAAGACTACGAGAGAAGAAAAATTAATAATGCCACCTGTGAATTGTAGTAGCATATCTTGTATATAGGTCAGAGATTTATTAATGGTAGGATTGACATGATAGTAAAACATTGTCATTTATTCTTAAGGTACAGGTATTTACAATTATATTGAGACAGAAAGAGTATAAAAACTGATTTGTATCAGAATTATATATACTGATATTGTACACAAAACCATTTACACATTTATAAATAAACTAATTTGCAGAAACACGCAATGGCTTTTTCTTACAATTAATGCTTAGTTTTTCAATAAAATACCTAGGCGATGATATTATTGCTTTTTCCTTGCTCACAGTATGGTTTTTAGGGCTTCTTGACATAAATAGCCGCACTTTTATAGGAAATTCAACTAGTGTTCCATCCCCCAAGTTATCTAAAAGTCTGTCCCAATCAATTGGAAGGGAGCAGTTGGAAAAATCCTGTTTTTCCAACAGTACATTTCCAAAGTCTTGGCTTTTTTTCCCCTTTCCCCTGAAAAGATACTGGAAAACATCATGCCTGAATGGAATGATTGTTGGAGATAAACTCTTTGAGGCAAGGTTTTCCAAAATTGCAGCATGCAAGGCATCCACACTTGAACTAATTAACTCCTGGGTAGGCTTTGGGTTTAAATATGCTCTAAAAAGGGAAAAAATCAATAAAGACAATTTATTTTTGGTCAGATAGAGATAGATACCTGTACAGTTGAAAAATGTACTTGAATTTTATATACAAAAATGCCAAAGATTAACCATCAAACAGGGAAATTGAATCACTAAATATTGCCTATGACAATAAGACAACAATCGGTTTATTTAAAAAATTAGAATTTTCAAAATATTTGCTTTCACGGGTTTTAAGATTGTAACATCGGAACTTGTGACTAAATTATTTGATCAAATCGTAGAATCTCAGAAATGCTACTGTCAAGTTCCATATTAATGCCCAATGAGAGAACTTATCTTAATCAAAACACCGTTCTCACTTCAGTGCCAACGAATTAAGGTTTTCTTCTGGTTCCCAAGTGTTGGAGAGGGAGCCGTAGCCCTTCCACTTCACAAGATATTCAACCTAAGGCGTAATTGAGATATATTTTAGCCTGATTATTGACTGACTCCATTTGAGTACATCAGATCGGACAAACAAAACGAAGCAACTTACCTTGCCTTTGCGGTTTCTCTTTGAAATCACACGTTCCACCTCATAATATGGTCCCTTGGCTGATGATTTCAGCCTCTTTTGATCATTAAAAAAATCGGCAGTGCTCAAATTATTCAATTCGCGGTAAAAGGAACACGTCTTCTTAGCCGCCATTTTTAGATCGAGGCAACCTTAGCAGCTATTCAACATTCGCATAAAATGAGCCTACGGTCGGAACCGCTGGCTGTCCTTGATTTCTGGCCATGTTAATAGATTTAGAAAGCCGTACCGAAATGAAGTTGATTGTCATTTTATTTCGTAGCGAGAGCATGACTTTCTTGTCTTAGTTTTCACCGGCGCTGATCAAAAATTTCAAACATAAAAAAGAGCAAACCCGAACTATTCTCAATTTTTTTCATCTGTGACTTAAATTCGCAGAAAGGTTTTCAATCACGGTAAAAACGACAATAACAACAAATAACACTGAATAATACAGTAGGTGAGCGTCGTGATATTTCATTTAGATAAACTTCAACATGAAGCAAGTTTAATTGATTGATGAATTGATTCATGATAAAATTAACAGCATCGCCATCTTAGAGTTTTCATACAGGATTAAAGCACTGCATCAAAGAAAAGCCCTTTCGTCGTTTAAGCCTTGCTCAATTACAAGTGTACTGAGCCCTAAAATCTTTGATCCAGCGCTTGCAACGATCGTGTTTCCTTTCGGTAATCCAGCATAAATGTAGCGGTAAATTTTCCCAAATACACCGAATAAAACAAAGGAAAGGACCAAGTTATCCTGGAAATGAGTTCTGATATAATTCCAAACAACATTATCTCGTTTATGAGTGCAAAATTTACGAAAATCCCAAACGTTTTGATCGTGACAGGAAAACCAACGTAATGACGTCTTGAACTTGTTGGAGAGAACGGCAACGCCAACACCGGAAGTCGAAGTAGAGTCGTGTCCAGACTATCCGCGCGCTTTCCCGTTCTGAAATGACGTTCCTGTCCTCTTGCTAAATCCCTCTAATGAGCCACAGAGACTGTACGGTGAGCGAAGTCTATTACGAAGGATCAGCAGCGTCATGTTTGTATATAGAATAAGAGAGATGGTAAGTCTTAAATAGAGAAAGATGTTTTTCTTCTTGTCATGAGCGTGGGACAAAGGAAAAAATTGTGAGTCCGCATGAGGAATCAAACCTCAGACCTTCGTATTCCGCGCTACAACACTGTCGATTTGTTTTTTGACCTCAATATCGACGTCAAAAACGTAAATTACAACCATTCTTTTAGTGTATGACCATTGCGTGATACATTAACGCTATCGCGAGCAAGCGTTGTCTGTAGCGTAATCGACAGCGGCAGATTGGCCGATCAGATTGCGAAATTGCTGCCAATTTTGGTTGAAATATAGTTTTAAACGAAATGCGCGCGTGCAACATTAAACGCAACCATCGCACGCGTTAAATTTGACAATTAATTATGATGAGCCGAATGTTCAGCGAAACCATTTCTAACTCAACGCTATTTTCAATTTGCAAGGAAATAGATGCGATTGATGACAATGACACGAGCGTGGTTTTTGAGCCCCAATACCACGGGGGCTCCACGATGCTCAAGCTTTATGACACCGATCTCTACGTGGGATGCGACCGCAATGACCACACAACTCTGATGAAAAGTGTTGATCATACCAATCCGAGTCCTAAGATTCTTTTCCTCGCAGAACGAGTGCGTTAATTTCAAAAGACAACTAGTGAGTCATTGCTCTTTCTTCCTCGTGAATTACGCATTTATGTAGCTATTTTCAAGCAAGACATAGAGGCATACCTTGCGTAACAGATAGACAAATCTCACATTCAATTTGATCAAGAGCCACGGGTTGAACAGCTCATGTTTTCTTACTTTTATTACTTTTAGTTTTTAGGTCATTGTTTTCATGATAAATTTAGATTCTCATCAATTAGACACGTGAATATCCGTAAAGGAGTTCTAGTTCTAAAAGCTTATTGAACATCATCCTCAATCTGATATTATGGAACTACATAACGCACTCTTATCACATTTACGTCACATCGTGTATATAGCGTAATTGGAATTGTTACATCTGACCAGCGTATAGGACAGTCAGGATCATGTGAAGAAGATGAAGAAGACATTTATTTATTTAGGGTAGCCCTTTCGGATGCCTTAAACACTGCTATCAATTGGGGCCCTGATAAAAATTAAAATGATAAGAACTACACAATCATGCTAAATACTACTTCTACGGGTAAACCCAATGGGCTACGTACAGTTACAGTAAAATGAATAAAATCTCAAAACATTAAAAATTTACCTTATTGAAAATTACAGAACCATTATAATAAATCGGTCATTATGACGTATCGGTCAGTTCACCTCTTGTTGTCTCATCCTCAGGTCAGTCTTACGTTATTAATTTCATATAAACTACTTGTGATCAGGTTCTCCTACTTGGAACAATAAACCCGCTCGGGTTTCCCTCGCTCTCGACATGTGACTTCCTCGCTAAGATTGCAATGACGCCCAACTAGTATCTAGGAAATACGGACTGAAGTCCAATCTAAACTTAGGGTTTATTCAGATTTATTCTTACTCCAGTTATCACATAAAGATCCAACCTTTTCTCATTGTAAATTGCTCTTATAACCTCCAGTCCGATAATGATGAGTTGAAAACAAAAATTTTAAGGCTTCATAAGAGATTTTTCTAAATTAAAATTGTCTCTGAACATAGAGAACACAACTGCCCACTGCTATACAGAACTTAGAATGAATAAAAAAGCTTTTAGCTTGAACACAACGTTTTTCGAGTCATTTGTTTGCTTTTTCATGCTTATATACTTTCATTTATCGTATTCTAATTAAAAGAGATTGATATTAAAAATAGAAATGAAAGACACCTAGGCATGAGTGTTCTATATCAATGGAAAACACTGGTTTCGGCAGTTTTTGCAGTTATGAGAGTAAGAAACCTCTGAATGTCTCAAAAACTTGGGACATTTCCGATGTCATGATAAGATACATGTTCATTTGCAACACTTTCCCAAACGTACATGACCACATTACATTATTTTTTCATAAAATCCAAAACCAAAATATATAGATTTGGTCGAGCGTGAAAGCTTTGCTTCAGTTGGTTAATGCTAATACCCTCAGAACCCCTGGCCATCTGTTGAGAGATTTGATTACTGCAGTTTAAGGGCCGGGACATTGGCATATGTAATATTCTAAGGAAGACATGTTTGAAAATAAATGCTTTAAAAGAAAAGAAAGGAAGAAAAGCTTTTCTATGTACCCCTAAGACTTAAAGGGTAGGAGGAAGGTACTTTACATCAATGAATGACACCCACCTCCTTTTTATGGTTGCATACTTACCAAAATGGATTATAGTTTGATTTTTACCCTTTCCAGAAACTTATTGAGACAAAATATTGCAAATACATACATTTAAAACGATAAAAAATACTGCACCTTCAAATGAAATATACCAAATACCATAATAAAAAAAAGTCTCAGCCAATAACAAAAATTGTTTGCCGTTTACTCACAATTTGTTATACCACAAGATGAAGGTTTCAGTGTGGCTTAGCCGTCCAAGGTAAGTGAAAGTCCCCCACCCCCCCCCCTCCTTCCATATCAATCAATGACGTGACTTTGAAAGCGGCTTTAAAGTGAAATTTCGCTATTTTAGAAGTTAAAACTGACTTAACCATGTAAAAAGAGGAAATAAGACTCAAGAGAAAAACCTTGTATTAATGTCAATATCTGCGCAAATGTGCACCCACCCATCCCCCAAACCAACAGCAGTCAACTGATAACAAATTAGGCTAAATGTTGGGTTAGGGGAGGGGTAGGTGTACAGTAGCTGATCAGAAACTGAGACAGATCCAAGACCTCTAAACACGTGACTCTTAAACTAATGTCAGAAATACTAATCAGTTTTAGAAATAAGCTTTAAATCGCCTGGAGATATGCACGAAAAGAAAAACATTTTTTTTCAATATCATTATGTTCAGAATATTCCAAATATAAGCTCTAACACAAATTTAATTACCGTCATTACTGACCCTCGTCATCACACAAGCACAAACGAGCCTATCTTGTACATCCTTTCCCTTCCCCCAAGTCTTCGTTTAGTGTGGTAAGCTCGAGAGTAAGAAGGGGAACTAAAGAATAATTCTATTTATGCACTCGGCTTTGAGGCGCCACGGAAAACAAATGTTCGTTAGTCCAAAGGCAGATGGTGATTAGTTAAAGTTTGTGTTCACAAGGGACACACAGCATAGAGTATTTTGCAGTTGAGGATGCAATGATTTGTATCGCAACCTAAATTGGATGTTAAAATGTCATAACCTTCAAATTCGTAAATCCGCTGAGGAAACAAAAAAGGATGCGAAGTTATGTGATTGTTTTAGCGCTCGAGCCAACATTATGCCGCTGTTTGCAAATATAACGATTCCTGATAGATAAAAGCTACTTTGCTTAAGTCAGAAAGCTTTGTAGCATTCTTGATGATGCTGTGAGTATGATCATAACAAATGAATTCACAAAGCTGATGGAAGCCATTTACGTTTATCATGGCTCATTTCCGTTGCTATTCAACTGCGAAGGAAAAACACTGCATTTGTCCGCACATAGTGATTCATGGTTTGTGAATACATAGGATTACATCTGGGTTGAAGGAAGGAAAGTGTCAATCCTCAACGAGTGATGCACACAATATTTGCAGCATGATGACTACCAAAACTCCAGACAGAATGAATCATTCAGCGATAGAAAGAGTATTACAATTTTTAGAGAGCATGTACAAAACCTCTTAACGCATCGTTAAGCAGACATGTCGTGGCATGTTTCATTATCCAAGGCCTGAAGTTTTGGAAGATATAACCTGCATCAACTATCGCAACGACTAATAAGGAATAGTATAAATCATGATGATCCTCCTCCCAACTCTTCTTTGGCGGTTGTTTCAGTTGAGGTCTCAAAATGTTTCAAAACTGTAAAAAAGAGTCATCGCTCCGATGATCCAGCTCAAGAGAAGTTAATTCTACAAAACATACTTCCTTATTGGAACCCCTTGACTCCTCTTTGGAAGTCTAGCTAATATTTAACACCAGGAGCATCGTTTGTCGTATCGTGGTTCTTATCACAAATTTATTAAGACTCTTCAGTGCTGTGTGGACGGCCATACATAACAAAATGTATTGCAGACCGAGGAACAAACTTTCGAGTCATAAAAAAAACAAATATGGACAAAATGAATACTTTGGTGATGGAAATAGGATCAAAAGCGCCAGGGGGCAGAAACAAAGTCAAGAGCACATTTAAATGATAGAAACATTTGCCATTTTCGGCAGCAAAAACGTAAACAACCACAAGTTATTAAGCTCTGACGCATAAAGAGCATTTTAAGGAAGCATTTCACCAAGCTACCATATCTGATATGTTTCCTCCTTGTTTAATTAAACTCAGTTGTCCAAACTTAAACATAAAACCAATGATAAGCTATTGCAATGATCTAGTAGAATATTTTCAAGTCTCAAACTGAATTCGGCATCATTCGAATTCCAACACCGCTTCTGTTGGACGGCTCAGAAGAAACGTTGCAAAAGAAAGAAGAAGTTGAATTGTCTTAATGTGATTATTGATACAATTTCCCAATTTCCAAAGCAGTATAAACTTGCTTACACATACAATCGAAAAAAAAAAAAAAAAAAAGACTGAAGAACAAAACCTTTAAAGTCGTGACTTTGGTAACTACTGACAGAGGTTCTGATCATTAACAGGAATAAGACTAAAAACACAGACGCTAGGGGGCATTCACAAACCCACGACCACATTCTTGATTATAACAATTTTTGTTCAAGTTACTAAAAAAAAGGTCCTTTCCTAGTAACCCTTTCCCTTCCCCCAGGCGACCTGGTTCTCACACCAATTATTTATGCAACAGTAGATCCAATGAGTGGATACCTTAAAGGGGGTTTAATTTTCTCCCTCATTCTGATACTTTAATCATTTTCAACATCATTCGAAGCCATTCTCACTCTCATGTGACCGCTTTTATAACGACACGCTAAGATAACCTGGCAAATGACGCGTCCTAGCGAGGTTTTTATCATAACTTTCCGACTTTTCAATGTTGTGTGCACTGTTCATGATAAACGCAAAAGAAAGACGAAATCTACTAAAGACAAATAATTGCATACATTTCAATTACTACAGACCGAATGTTTCATTGAGCGATTGAAATAGCATCAAAAAGCGCCAGAGGACATGCATAAACTCTCAGAATGTATCGTTAAGCGAACATGTCGGGGCAGGTTTCGTTATCTCAACCTGCATCAACTTTTGGAGGTCGAAAACGATTAAAAACAATATTAATTGTGATGATAAGTGTTCTCCGTATCTTGGGCCTTGCGTTAATCGTGTTTTGTAGAATCAGGCTCACTTAATCCTTTTGCAAAACACCAAATCTACCATCTAGCTGGATCTAGAAAAGTTGGTATAGTAAGAGTGGTCTTTCGTTCGGTTTTTTTGGTACTATGTTGCCCGGTGAAGCCTAACGAATAATTATATTTATGCCCTCGGCTTTGAAGCACCATTGTAAACAAATGTTCGTTATTCCAAACGCAGAAGGTGATTAGTTATTGTTTGGCGTCACTTCCGTTGATATTCAACTGCGAACGAACACCTCTGCATTTGTCCGCATAAAGTGATTAACAGTTTGTGAATTCATACGATTATATCTGGGTTGAAGGAAGGAAAGCGTCAATGTACAGCGAGTAATGCACACAATATTTGCAGTCATGATGACTACAAAACTCTAGAACGAATGAATCATTCAGCGACAAAAATAGCATCAAAATTGTCAGAGAGCATGCAAAAAGCCTCGCAATGCATCATTAATGTCGGAGCATGTTTCGTTATCCAGGGCCTGATGTCATAGAAAAACAAAACCTGCATCAACTATTGGAGGTCGAAAATGACCAAAAAGAATATCGTAAATCGTAATGATACTCCTCGCAACTCTTCTTTGGCTGGTTATTTTGGCTGAGATCTCAAAATGTTTCAAAACTGTGAACAAGATTCATCGCTCCGATGCTCCAGATAAAAAAAGTTAATTCTACCATACATACTTCCTTATTAAAACCGCTTGATCCCTCATGTGGAAGCCTAATATCTTACAGCCAAGAACAGCCAAGAACATGCCGTGGTTCTTATCACAAATTTATTAAGCCTCTTCAGTGCTGTGTGGACGGCCATACATAACAAAATATATCGCAAACCGAAGAGCAAATTTTTTAAGTCATAAAAACAATTACGGGCAAAATGAATCATTTTGCGATAGAAATAGCACCTGGGGGGATAAACAAAGCCAAGAGCTTATTTTCATGATAGAAATATTTGCCATTTTTGGCAGCCTCACTTTCAATAATAATTCAAATACAATGTTTTTCTTCTAACTACATGAACAACCACAAGTTATTGAGCTTCAAAGTATGTATAGCATTTTAAGGAAGCATTTCACTAAGCCATCATATCTGACAGTTTTCTTCTCCTTGCTTAGCTAAGCTAATTGTCCAAACTTAAACACCAACTTATTGATAAGCTATTGCAAGAATTTAGTAGAATATTTTCAAGTCTCAAACAGCATTCAGCATCATTCCAAAAGTGCTCCTGTTAGATGGCTCAAAAGAAACGTTGCAAAAGAAAGAAGAAGTTGGAGTGTCCTAACGTGGTTATTAATACAATTTCCCAATTTCTAATGCAGTATAAACTTACTTACACATGTAATTAAAAGAAAACGAAAAAAGACTGAAGAGCAAAACCTTTAATGTCGTGACTTTGGTAACTACTGACAGGGGTTCTAATCAATGACAGGAGTAAGATTAAAAACACAGACGCCAGGAGGGCATTCACAAACCCAAGACCACATTCTTGATTATAGCAGTTTTTGTTCAAGTTACTAAAAACGGCCTATCCTAGTAGCCCTTTCCCTTCCCCCAGGATACCTGGCTCTCACGCCACTTGTTTATGCAACGATAGATCCAATAAGTGCAATCTTAAGACAAAAGAAAAAGGAGAGGCTAGTCATATGACTGATAGACTTTATTTCACCTCGGTTTGTGTCGTGTCAGCGAGAACAACAAGTACGTAAACTTCAAGGTAAGTACAGCGTTAAATCATTGTATTATTTTCGCTTTGAGCTGGGAGAACTGAAGCTATACCGGATCGCTTTAGTGGCCGTCGATAGCTAATTTCAAATGACGAATATCACAGTTTTGGGATGACCAAATTTGTGACATTAACGTTGTAAAAACTTCCTTTGCTTTTCTTTTAAAATGTTTCCGGGGACTGATCTACTCGTTAGTTCCCACCTCGTTTCAAATGGCCTGATGTAATAATCACTTTGAATATGAAATTTAAATCTTCTTCCGCCGTTTGCAAATACAAAGATTCTTGATAGATTAGAGCTACTTGACTCAAGTCAGAAAGTTTTCTTGCATTCTTAAAGATTCAACGTAACGATAACAATGAAAACTCGCATATCCGGTGGAAAGATATTTCTTTTTACGGTTCGTCTTCTGTTCGGGTTTGACCATTTCCGCATTTGTCCACATAAAGTGATTACATGGTTTATGAATACATATGATAATATCTGAGCTAAAATAAGGAAGGCATTCTACAAACTTTCACAAACCTCAGTTGGGATACCGCTCATACCCTAAAGTGTATTCAATTTTTCTCCCCCATGGTAATACTTAAATTATTTTCAACATCATTCGAAGCCATTCCCACTCTAATGTGACCGCTTTTAAAATGACACGCCGAGATAACCTGACAAATTACGCGTCCTAGGGGGGTCACTATCGGGGGTCCCGACTTGTCAATGTTGTGCGCACTATTCATGATAAACGCAAAAGAAAGACCAAATCTAATAAAGAAAACTAATTGCACACATTATAATTATATACTCAGACCGAATGTTTCATTAAGCGATTGAAATAGCATCAAAAAGGGCCAGAAGACATGCATAAACTCTCAGAACGCATCGTTAAGCGAACATGTCGGAGCAGGTTTCGTTATCTTAACCTGCATCAACTTTTGGAGGTCGAAAACGATTAAAAACAGTATAAATTGTCATGATGCTCCTCTCGCCTCTTCTTTGCCTCTTTATTTTAGTTGAAACCAAAAAACTGTTAAAAACTTGGAACGAAATTTATTACTCCGACGCTTCAATCGAAAAAAAAGGTAATATTTCAAACGTATTATTTGACAGTTAAGCAAGTTGATTGTCCTGTTGTGGTTGTTATCACAAATCTGTTAATTAGATATGCTAATCAGTGACAAACGTAGTATTACCGGGAGGCATTCACATTCCGACGAAACAATACGAACACAATTGCCTTATCTACTCCTCATCTTTAGACAAACATGATGGCTGTGATATTTTTAGAAAGAGATACAAGTGAATAAGAAAAGCCTGTAAAATTTACAGTCGAACATTTATATATAACTATTGAAAGATATACTAATCAGGGACAGAAATAGGATTAAAAACTCTCTCACCAGGAGACATTCGCATTTCGACAAACGACTTCAAATACAATTGCCTAAAAAGACTCAAGAGAAAAACCTTGTATTAATGTCAATATCTGTGCAAATGTGCACCCACCCATCCCCCAAACCAACAGCAGTCAACTAATAACAAATTAGGCAAAATGTTGGGTTAGGGGAGGAGTAGGTGTACATTAGCTGATCAGAACTGAACTGAGACAGATCCAAAACCTCTAAACACGTGACTCTTAAACTTATGACAGAAATACTAATCAGTTTTAGAAATAAGCTTTAAATCGCCTGAACATATACACGAAAAGAAAAACATTTTTTTTTCTATATCATTATGTTCAGAATACTCCAAATATAAGCTCTAACACAAATTTAATTATCGTCATTACTAACCCTCATCATCACACAAGCACAAACGAGCCTATCTTGTACATCCTTTCCCTTCCCCCAAGTCTTCGTTTAGTGTGGTAAGCTCGAGAGTAAGAAGGGGAACTAAAGAATAATTCTATTTATGCACTAGGCTTTGAGGTGCCACGGAAAACAAATGTTCGTTAGTCCAAAGGCAGATGGTGATTAGTTAAAGTTTGTGTTCACAAGGGACACACAGCGTAGAGTATTTTGCAGTTGAGTGTGCAATGATTTGTATCGCAACCTAAATTGGATGTAAAAATGTCATAACCTTCAAATTCAGGCACATAATGCAATGACGGCGACCTCGTAAATCCGCTGAGGAAACAAAAAGGATGCGAAGTTATTTGATTGTTTTAGCGCTCGAGCCAACATTATGCCGCTGTTTGCAAATATAACGATTCCTGATAGATAAAAGCTACTTTGCTTAAGTCAGAAAGCTTTGTAGCATTCTTGATGATGCTGTGAGTATGATCATAGCAAATGAATTCACATAGCCGATGGAAGCCATTTACGTTTATCATGGCTCATTTCCGTTGCTATTCAACTGCGAAGGAAAAACACTGCATTTGTCCGCACATAGTGATTCATGGTTTGTGAATACATAGGATTACATCTGGGTTGAAGGAAGGAAAGTGTCAATCCTCAACGAGTGATGCACGCAATATTTGCAGCATGATGACTACCAAAACTCCAGACAGAATGAATCATTCAGCGATAGAAAGAGTATTACAATTTTTAGAGAGCATGTACAAAACCTCTTAACGCATCGTTAAGCAGACATGTCGGGGCATGTTTCATTATCCAAGGCCTGAAGTTTTGGAAGATATAACCTGCATCAACTATCGCAACGACTAATAAGGAATAGTATAAATCATGATGATCCTCCTCCCAACTCTTCTTTGGCGGTTGTTTCAGTTGAGGTCTCAAAATGTTTCAAAACTGTAAAAAAGAGTCATCGCTCCGATGATCCAGCTCAAGAGAAGTTAATTCTACAAAACATACTTCCTTATTGGAACCCCTTGACTCCTCTTTGGAAGTCTAGCTAATATTTAACACCAGGAGCATCGTTTGTCGTATCGTGGTTCTTATCACAAATTTATTAAGACTCTTCAGTGCTGTGTGGACGGCCATACATAACAAAATGTATTGCAAACCGAGGAACAAACTTTCGAGTCATAAAAACACAAATATGGACAAAATGAATACTTTGGTGATGGAAATAGGATCAAAAGCGCCAGGGGGCAGAAACAAAGTCAAGAGCACATTTAAATGATAGAAACATTTGCCGTTTTCGGCAGCAAAAACGTAAACAACCACAAGTTATTAAGCTCTAACGCATAAAGAGCATTTTAAGGCAGCATTGCACCAAGCTACCATATCTGATATGTTTCCTCCTTGTTTAATTAAACTCAGTTGTCCAAACTTAAACATAAAACCAATGATAAGCTATTGCAATGATCTAGTAGAATATTTTCAAGTCTCAAACTGAATTCGGCATCATTCGAATTCCAACACCGCTTCTGTTGGACGGCTCAGAAGAAACGTTGCAAAAGAAAGAAGAAGTTGAATTGTCTTAATGTGATTATGGATACAATTTCCCAATTTCCAAAGCAGTATAAACTTGCTTACACATACAATCAAAAAAAACAAAAAAAACAAAAAAAGACTGAAGAGCAAAACCTTTAAAGTCGTGACTTTGGTAACTACTGACAGAGATTCTGATCATTAACAGGAATAAGACTAAAAACACAGACGCTAGGGGGCATTCACAAACCCACGACCACATTCTTGATTATAGCGATTTTTGTTCAAGTTACTAAAAAAAGGTCCTTTCCCTTCCCCCAGGCGACCTGGTTCTCACGCCAATTGTTTATGCAACAGTAGATCCAATGAGTGCCATCTTAGGACAAAAGAAAAGGGAGAGGCAAGCCATCTGACTGATAAACTTTACTTCACCTCAGTCTGTGTCGTATCTGCGAGAGCAACAAGTAAGTAAACTTCAAGGTAGGTACAGCGTTAAATCATCGTGTTATTTTCACTTTGAGCCGGGAGAAGTGAAGCTATACCGGGTCGTTTCAGTGGCCGTCGATGACTAATTTCAAATGACGAATATCAGAGTTTTAGGATGACCAAATTTGTGAAATTAACTTTGTAACAACTTCCTTTGCTATTCTTTTATAATGTTTCAGGGGACTGACTTACTAGTTAGTTCCCACTTAGTTTCAAATGGTCTGATCCAATAATCAATTTGAATATGAAATTTAAATCTTTATTCTTCCGCCGTTTGCAATTATAACGGTTCTTGATAGATTAGAGCTACTTGAGTCAAGTCAGAAAGTTTTATAGTATTCTTGAAGATGCACCATAACGATAACAACGA
This sequence comes from Pocillopora damicornis, assembly GCF_964200805.1. Taxonomy (NCBI): domain Eukaryota; kingdom Metazoa; phylum Cnidaria; class Anthozoa; order Scleractinia; family Pocilloporidae; genus Pocillopora; species Pocillopora damicornis. The sequence continues at coordinate 6,076,831 of NC_142683.1, forward strand.
AAACTCGCATATCTGATGGCAAGATATTTTCCTTTTAGGGCTTATCTACATTTCTTGTTCGACAATTTTCGCATTTGTCCACATACACTGATTACATGGTTTGTGAATACATATGATTATAAGTGGGCTGAAATAATAGGGCATTTTACAAAATTTTATAAGCCTCAGATGGGATACCGCTCATACCTTAAAGTGGGTTTAATTTTCTTCCTCATTCTGATACTTTAATTATTTTCAACATCATTCAGTTCGAAGCCATTCCCACCCTCATGTGACGGCTTTTAAAACGACACGGTAAGATAACCTAACAAATGGCGCGTCCTAGCGACGTTTTTAATATTACTTTCTGACTTTTCGATGTTGTGTGCACCGTTTATGATAAACGCAAAAGAAAGACCAAATCTAATAAAGAAAAATAATTGCAAACATTATAACTATTAGAGACCGAATGTTTCATTGAGCGATTGAAATAGCATCAAAAAGCGCCAGAGTACGTGCATAAACTCTCAGAACGCATCGTTAAGCGAACATGTCGGGGCAGGTTTCGTTGTCTTAATCTACATCAACTTTTGGAGGTCGAAAACGATTAAAAACAGTATTAAGTAAGTAACAGTAACAGGATTTTGGTTCTTCAAAAGCATGTGTTTCCTCGTTGTGTAAGTAAATAGACCTTTATTTTCAGAAGTTCAAAAATTAATGACCTGAGCGAAGCATTTGTTTCCCTTCACCAGTAGTTAAAGGGAAATGAAGCGAATAATTTAATCATTTCAGAAAGCAGTTCATCGTTATGGCCTTTTTGGCGTTTGAAATTTTAATTTCGCAATCAAAAATATTAAAATGTAAAATTTTAAGACTCCAATACTACTTAAAGAGACGAAAAGATAAGGATCCCTTTAAAATAATGGTATATGTACGGAAACACTTTCACCTGAACGGCCATGAAATAATGAAGTCAAGTCAATGAGGTGACGGTATTGACGAGTTACCTTCCTGTGCATGTACTTTCTCAGTTCCACCATCGACGAATTATGGCAGCAGAGGACTCATACGGATAAAATTGAGTTTGCTGCAAGTTTCTGTTGTTTTTTTTTTTGTTTTTTTGTTTTAGTCTTGCTTAATCCTTTAGCAAAACACCAAGCGTTACACACAGATCTATCTAGGGAAGCTCGAATATATTATATCAAATACACATTTGACTCGAATTCAGTGTGCTCATCCACTATTGCCCGATGCAGCTTGACGGAAGATTTACCTGGCTGACACAGTTACACTGACATTAACATCTTAGTATAGTTGAATACCGCAAGCATGTCTGGATGTTTTTGAGTATCTAAGGCCTGACGTCAATCATTAAACTGCTTAGCTTTACTTTTCGGAGGGACTGAAATGGTTTATGTACGGAAACCCTTTCACCTGAACGGCTATGAAATAGTGAAGTCATGTCAATGAAGAGATGATATTGACGATTTAGCGTCTCAGTTCCGCCATTGACGAATTATGGCAGCAGAGAAATCAAACGGATGAAACTGAGTTTCTATTCGTCAATCTCTTAGATCTCTTTGAAAATATCGTAAGTTTTGGGCTTTAGAGAGTCGTGGCCTTTTGACATACTTGTTTGCTGCGAGTTTTTTTTTTTCTTTTTTTGTCGTAGTATTGATTAATCCTTTAGTAAAACACCAAGCGCTACCCGCAGATCTATCTAAGGAACCTCGAATATAATAGATGTTTCTTTCAGTGTTTTGTACACTATTGCTCGATGCAGCTTGACGGAAAATTTACCTACCTGACACTTACACTGACATTTACAGCTTACCCATCTTCGAAGTGCAATCATATATACGAATGTTCGAAAGTCTAACCGCAGCTGCTGATATGTAATCGTCTGTAATCATAGGAGTCACAGGACAGAGCAGTCAGTAGAAAAAATGCCGAGGATGCATTCATTTCTGTTCCTGGGCTAAATTGGGTTAGAAAGTGTTTTGGCCTTAAAAAGCCTAGAACAATGATGGCGGATTCACACAACCAACTAGTCGATCCTAATCAGATTGTTCTCCTGCATTTTTTCCGTTCGACTGGCAAAGACGACCCTCCGATATAATTTACTTCACATGTACACAGTAAATGCATCATTGTGAGCGACCCTTGAGCAAGATATTTCTCATCTTCGGCAGTGTTATGTGCTGTGCGTCCTAATTAACTCAGCAAATATTAAATTTGCTGTCATTAGGCTGCTAGGAACCGTTTTAATGAGGTGATCTTTTTGATAGATGGGCTGTGGATCCAGTCTATTTTTATCCTCTCCGTCCAAGGACACTACCTATCGACTATGGAGCCCAGTAAGCCAAGAGGGTGACGGTATTATGAAGAGGCATCTCACTGATAACATATTTGAAGTGAAGTGCGATGGAACTTTTCAGGAGTCTGATGCAAACAGTAAGTACACTGTCATGTTATTTCATGGCATAAACAGGTTGCAGGTTAACCAGCGATAAAACATTTCCTTTAATGGAGATTAGATTAGATTTTGGGACTCTTGGAGGCAACAGTTATCTATCAAGGAGAATGTTATTTAGACCTATGGTCGCCTTCGTAGTTATTGCCCGCCGAACTTTAAAAGTTTCGCTTTCCGACATTCTGATCATAGCTAAAATGACAACCAAGGAAAAACCGCAGGGGCCCAGCAATCCCCATTGTTTTGCCCTCTTGTTCAAAGATGCAGAAGTAGATAAACAATACGCAATGAAAGGTAATAAAGATGGAACAGTCACAATCGAGGTAAGAAACTGCATCATTTTGCTAATCTAGGGCTTATACATTCATTTGTGAATCAGTTCTGTCATTCATCCATTTATTCCCAAGCCCGTTTACCTCCTAATCCATTGTTTCATTTGCCTATACACTCGTTAATCAGCTCCTTATTTTAACTTTCCACTTGTTCTCTTTGTTTATCTTACACGCAGTTGCCACTTAATTATCCATTAAATTTTTGTGTTTGAGGCAACTGAAGCAAAAAATTTCCTTTTTATTGATGTCAAAAGTCTTATGAACAATCGATTAGGTAGGTTGAACAATCTAACATTAAGGTGAATTGTCTATACCCCACTCTTGCAATGGGAGACTACAATTTATAAAATGCCTGTAGTTAAGATTATCTCTAATTCAACGCTATCTTCTATTTCAAGGAACCGAAAAGGGCTGATAACAAGAGCTATGTTTTTCAGTTCATGGGCCTCGGGGGCTTCACGATGCTGAAACACTTTGAAAGCAAACTCTACCTGGGATGTGACCGCCGTGGCACTGTAACTCTGGTTGAAAATGCAGATCGTTTGTACCCGAATCCTCAAACTGTTTTCATTCTTAACAAAGTTGGTTCAGGTTAAAAGACCACTGAATAATGCTCTTTTTTTATCCGAGTGAAGTAAGCTTCTAGGTATTTCGTTTTGTTGGAGACGGTGTTCTAAATTCCAACATGTAAGGCTAAGAGATGCATATTGCGTAACAGATAGATATCTGATATTCACTTTAATGAAGAGCCACGAGTTGACCAGCTCATTTTGTCTTGCTTTTATCGATTTCATTTTTCGTTGTTTTCTTCATGATATATCCATTTTTATTACATCCATTTTGAGATCACTGGTGGTCCCTGTAATCTGATTGGCTCTAATTGGTGCGATTTATTCACGAATCGCACAATTTTTTGCTTTAAATCACATCTTTTCCCCAGCCAATGAGGAGGCTACACTAAAAACAAAACAACCTATCAGATTTCAAGGCTTGTTTAAGGTAACCAATAAAATTGCAGGAAATGAAAGACAAAGAGTATCATGTGGCAAATTTTGCAAATTTTTGATTCCAAAACTCTTGTTTTTGAATTGAAGATGAATTTAATTTCACACCGGCTCAGTACTGCATCAATAAAATATTTGAACTGACCAAGTCCTGTATTTGGGCGATGTAATAAAGTGGTAATTGAACCTTGTGTCGTGCAATTTTGTTCTGAAATCATACTTGTGATTTCAAATTGAACTCGCGCTCCACGCTCGTTCAATTTTGAAATCACGCGTATGATTTCAGCCCAAATTGCACACCACTCAGTTCAATTATCATTATAAATCATAGAATTTTATAATCATTTAAACGTGCAAATATTTTTTAAGAGATCCAGCCCTTAAAACTAATTGAATCTAAGAACCAGTGTAATATAATTCAATTCGTCACTTGTTTTCTCATTCTAGGTTAATATGTTATCTATTTCATACAACTAATTGTGACGAGATTCCTATTCATGGAACAAAGGACCCACCTTGGTTTGGCTTGCTCTCAACACGTGCTTTTTTGGCTCAGATTTTAATGACGTCCGGCTGTGGTATCTAAAAAAGTACGGACTGAAGTGGCAGTTAACTTTTAAAAGTCCAATCTTTTCTCATTAAAGTATACTTATAACCCTCCGCTCGGATAATGATTAGCTGAAAACAAACTTTTAAAGACCGTCATTAGAGATTTTTTCAAAGTCGCCTCTTTCAATATAGGAAACACAACCGCCCGCTATTATACAGAACTTAAATACGCATAAGTACTTTTAGTCTGAGGCTAACGTTTCTCGCGGTACTATTTTCTGTGACGTGCTTATATGCAGATTTTTCTCAATTCTACCGCAATTATTCGAAAGTGGAAAGCAATGGTCCCAGCATTTTTGGCAATTATCAGAGTGAAAAACCTCCAGATGTTTCAAAAGACTGAGCACGATTCCTGTACTGTGATGAGATACGCAAGTTCGGTAATTATTTATTCCTTTGTACAAATCATGGGAATCGTACACTTTTTGAAACATACGTGACTTCATTCGGACGAAACGTTTCAAGCGCATTCCTCCATACTTGTCCATAAAACAAAATACCAAAAAAGAAAAAAAATTGGTCAAGCTTAAAGCTTTAAATCCAGTTGGTTGATTTTAATTCCCTTAAATCTAATAGAATCCCTTACTGGCAGCTGAGAGCTTTGATTACTAAAGTTTAGGTACTTATGTTATCGGACAAATCGATTTTTGTTTTATAACCCACTAAGCTAAGGTACATATATTCTCTCCGTGCCAATACCGCTTCATTCAAAATTCATGCATCGGGAAAAAATAACAAAAACAAAAACAAATTAAGAAAAGCTTCACGAAGTACCCCCAAAGATTAAACGGGATCGATTAGGAAGGGTCAAGATAGAAATGTGATCCGGAAGATGAGGGCATTTAACTTTTTCAGGCCTGGTTAGGAAGATCCTTGCTTGTACAGATTCCTATCCTGTCAAATTCTCACACCTTTTTAGCCATATAATAAGTCAAAATTTCATTTCGAATGGATATCTGTATATGAAAGAAGGCTGCCATCAAAAGCTTGAGCCCGTGTCAGTTTACAAATGCCGTGCAAATATTGCATTATATAATTTAATGTCGTCTCTGAAGCATTTTCCCACACGGAATTCTTAACAAATTATTTCAGTTATTGACAAGCCTTATAGTAGTTTTTTTTTAATTCAAAATTTTCCTTTTTTTTATGTCAACTTGTGTTTGCACGTAGTGAACAAGCTAAAGTTACCGTTTTAAAGAATACCATACCTTTCCAGAATAATGAAAGTAAGCATATCATGGACTCTTGTACAGTTGAACCCCTTCACAATGGCTACCTAGACCCTACTATACACTACCTTGGGTCCCTGTGGTGACGGCCATAGTCTCCGATTCGTTTGAGGGTTTTGTTGCTAAGGAGTATCTTCACGCGGCTCTTTCATTAACCTTTCCATGCAATTTATGTTACATTCACTTGTCTTTTCCGTAATCTCTCGAATCTTTGTTACTCCTCTCAGTCCAGGTACCAACTATGCAGGAAAGGAATCGTCTCAGTTATAAATTAAACATTTAAACCTTTTTCTATTCAATACATTCAATACTTTAAAGCCAGCAAGAAATTGATATAGCATTAAAATAACAAAACAAAAAAAAATTTCCAAAATCAAACTTTATTTAATAATCTAAACCTCGCTTCATTACAACAAAGGGTCTATATTGCACTTGGTTTTCTTAGGAAGTTAAGTTAATTAAAGTTGTTTAGGAGATGAACAAAAGAGTCCGAACGATCCAAACGATGTTTTTGTCAAATATGAACAATATGCAAATGAGCTTTGACAAGAGTGTAAACTGTCTACCATAGCTCGTTTTGAAACGCTTTACCTATTCAAATTGTAGGCTCCCTCGGATTAAGCCCCCTCAGTTTATAATCCTTTTTCGTTTATTTTCACCTTGATAGTGTTCAGTGGCGGATTCAGACCTTGGGCTAAGGAGGGGGGTTGTGTTCCATGATCTAATTACTAAATCTCCTTTCTTATCTCTGTAAATGTCAGAATGAAGGTCATGTTATGCCCCATCCCCCCCCCCTCCCCGAATCGGGCTTTCAATTAAGTCAGGTAATCAAAAAAGTATCCAGACCATTTAGTTATTGCTAGAAGGGGGGCCCTCTATTTCTGTACCACTGGGGTATGCTGAGATTCGTCACTTGTAATAAAATCTAAATTACAGATGGTGTTGATTCAAAGCACTCCTGCCGTGTCGAGTCCAATTCTTTTTATTAATTAATTTTGAGCGACTGGATAAACGATCGAAATGCCCGTGTAAGTTTAATCCAACAGACATGCTTATTCCGTCCCCAAAAAAACCCCCTGGAAGGTTTACGGATGTGAGATGCAATCGTTGTGTTTTACACCTGGCAAAGCCATTTCCGGATTGTGGTGGCGCTGTCAAAGTGATGGACGGGAAGCTTGTCACTCATTGTTCCTTGGTTCTACAATTTTAACAAGTGCGTTTTCTATGCATTTTTATTGTTCTCCTTGCGTTCCAGATGTTTTATGCAGAAGATAGGAGGAAGTGTCTATAGTCATTGGTTTGCGAGAAACCTTATAAAACGAATCTTTGAACTTTAAAGATCCGAGGTCAACTCCTCAGCGAAGTGAGTGAAAAAAAGCGATATTAAGTCTACTGACTGGTGGGTCCGATGTGCGACTTATGATATAATTTCCGCGTATCCTTTAATAAATTCTGTTAAAAATGAGGAGGCGGTAGAAGTCAACTCAGATGGTGCGAAGGATATTTGCATTCTAAAGGACATATTTAAACGTTTATCAGTAATTAATAAGCGGAGTTTGACAATATTATCATAACTTTTTAGCTGTATTTATCACTTCCCATGGCTTAAGGATATAATAAAAGTCAGGTTGGATCGCCTGAGCACCCAGTCATCAGCATGTGTGAGTTTTGTATTTGCAGTATTTAAGCGGTGGAGCATAGCGAATGAAAACGCGATTAATATATTTTATTTTTTTGAGAGGGTGGACAATTTTGTGGCAAGTTATTCATGTCCCCCACGCACTCGCAAACTAAACGAAGGAGAAATAGGGATACTGAAAGTTCTTTCTATTAAAAACAGGTCAGACGAACCCTTGGTGTAAGCTGCTGAGTCAATTTGCTGGAGATGAAATGCTTTCATATACAGGTAAGCTGATGACATAATCTGCTTTTAGTCTTCGGACTAAGTGACTACATGTTGTTACTTCAACGGCAACCGAAAGAGGTGTTGTGTGGATTTTTTAAAAGTTGCTTTCAATTTGCAAGAAGCAATCATGGGAACGACAAGAGATATGCTTTCAAACAAAAATTATTTAGATGTTGGGCCAATTTCATTCATTCCCGAGAATGAACAAAAACCTTTGTAGCAACTGTCAGTTCCTAGGACAGGTGCATTATCATAGTATAGACTGAAATAAAATGTTTCTTTTGGATAGCGGCTTTCAGTGATCATGACCATCTTGAGACTGAGCTTAAACTAACAACATATTCAATTTTCTGACTATATACTCGTTCTCAACTGTGTGGGCGAATGAAGGAAAGTAATGTGAATAAGGCGGAATGCGTTGCCAACGAAAATCTCCTTGAATGTTCCTGTTTTCCTTTTTGACTAGAGGTAGGAAGTGCTCGGTCTAGTTTGCCGGTAACATTCATTCTTTTTCAAGAGACCAGGAACGGTGAGTATGATTTTGTTAACTCAGAACAGTGTCTTTTATATAAGTTATCTCCATTTGAGTTAATTTCAAGAATTCGTAAATTTAGTCTAAATGGAACGTGACTGAAGATTTCTCGCACAGCCAGTCAACAGTGTTAATCAAGCTTTATTAACAGCTTGGTGGACGTGGTGGTTTATCCGCTCAGAATCACAGAATTTAGGGGTAATTTTCTCCAAATGCCTCATTTCCGTGTATTTCTTTTCGATCATTCAGCGCCGAGGTTCAACCAGTAAACTTATCTTTAAATACTTTAGTCCTGCTCAGGTCATAATAGAGAGTCGCAAAGACCTCACGCTCTCGAACTCCCGGATCGTGTGCGTGCGCCTCTCCAAATCCACCCAAACCATGACTAAAATTTGTATCTAAATATCTCACCTCATGCACTAGCGATAAGAAATAGCCGGTTTTGAAGCAATGGAACAATATTTGAACTATTTGCGTACCAGCACCTGAGTAAAGTTATAACTGTGCAAATTGCCCCATAGAGGAACTCCCTTTTAGGCAGACGTTTTAATTTTTTCTTTCTGTAACCCAAACGTTTGGGTCTACCTTTATGAATTCAGGGATGCGGAGTTAAAGTGTTAAAGTTTTTCTCTACTTCTTCTTTTTTCCTTTTTTTTTTTTAACAATTGTTTCAAACAAATTGGGTTTTTTCTTTTCAAGATCTCAAAGCGTTAGTTTCAATTTTGTAACAAGGGAAGTGTCCTCCGCTACCCTTCAGTCTGAATATATACGTAATAAGCTGGCTCATTGAAATAAATTGCGCATGTTGATATAACCAACTAAGCCACAGATCAACATAACTAGCCAAATAATCCCAATGAGATGGGTTACCTCCCCAACCTAGGTTCACCCACTTCCTTGTAAATAACTGCTAAGTTGTTGTTTTATCTTTCGCGGTGAAGTAATACCAATTATGGCAATAACATGGTGATAATGATGATGACTGAAGACTTTATTCCAATCTGATAAGTTTATAATTCTGATTTCAATTAGGGAAAGTGAGCCAGGAGAGGTCTTAAGGAAACAATTGCTTACAAACATGGATTTCAACTCATGGAACATTTTTTGGAGTTCGGCTTTTGGACTGTTAGCGGTACTGATCATTTTGGGAAACTTCTTCTCCATCTGCGTATTCCACCGAAAGAAATCACGCAAACGATCTTACTTTCTACTAATCAGTTTGGCTGTTGCTGATTTAATGGTCGGATTGTTTGCAATTCCACTTTTTATAAAAGGGAGCAGCACGGAACATTCTTATTTGTGGCGGCTCGTGTCAAAGTCTTTTGACGCTTTCATTGGTTTAACGTCCATCTATACACTAGCAGTCATTTCCTTGGAGAGATTGTTTGCCATCGTATGCCCTCTACGCCACAGAACTCTGACATCCCGTAATTACATCTGCGCTATTGCCATACCGTGGATCGCAGCAGCAGTTTTCATTGCTATTATTATTCTTAAACCTAAGGGGAGTGTAAAACATTTAAGTTATAAGTTTTTTCCTTTCCTCTTTCTGATCACGCCATTGTTAACCATGTGTGTCGCGTATTTCAGTATTTGGATCAAACAGAAATCTACGAAGGGGATCCGAAATCACAGAGCTGCAAGAGAATCAAAATTAGCCAAAACTTTATTTTTGGTAACAGGAGCTTCTCTTTTAACTTGGACTCCATTTCAAATTATGAATAATTTGTTTTTGTTTCAAGGTTTGCAGATTTCTCTGACAGTTTTCTACCTGAGCAAGATTTTACAGTTTAGCAACTCGCTTGTGAACGTAGTAATTTATCCCTTACGAATTCCAGAATTTAAGACAACTCTCAAGAACATAATTCATTGTTGTAGGGCTGCATCTCAGAGATCTACAACTGCACGCTCCCAAACAGTTGTTCCTTTGAACAAAATCACTTAATTGCGATGCTGAACAGTAAATTTTACACAGAGTCGGGGAATTTGAATTCTCGTTAGGTTGCCAATAACAGAAAAAAGTGATCCATATTATAGTTATCTCCTAATTACAAGAATTTCAGAATCATAGTGAGGAATATCCCGAATTAATCCATGAAGGTGTACTTGCTTAATAAATCGACCTTAAACGTATTCTGCGTGGCTAGTTTCAAATGCGTTTTATAAATTCGGGGGATATCAGGCAAATATCGTGCCTCAATTGGGCAGTAGTGAGGATTCTTTCATTTCCATATAAAACACCCGGAAAGGGACTCTCCAGCATCACCATATGAGGATACAACCATCCTACTGCCGTAGATATTCACTCCTGAAACATGTTCTGGAGATTAATGTTTTGGATTTTTATAGTAGTTCAAAGTTTGTTTCTCGAAGCCAAAGAGTAGCTTTGTCGCTCACTTGGTCATAACGTCCCACTATTATCTGAAAGGCACGGGTTTAAATCATGTCGAAACCCGAATTAGTGGCCATATATTTTGGCCACTTCTGCCTATTTTTTTTGATCGCAGCTCACCTGCGAGAATCGTTTCTTTTTCCGATACCATCCGCAGGGCAAAGTGCCATGTATTTATTTTAACTATGATAGTTGACTGAAGTATTTGGCGCTTTAAGTCTGTAGCTTCAATTACACATTGTGACCCTGAGGAATAAGTAATTTAAAAGAGTACAGCCTGCAGCTGGCGATTAGTTGCACATAACCATACACTATCTCAACCTTTTCGGTTTTTGGCTTGGTGTTTTAACAACAATCGTTTGAGCAGTTTCCTTCTCTCGCACATGCCTTATGCGATCGATACGATGCTCAGATAAAGCTGCAGGAATTACTTCGAAAACTAGAGGCCAAAACGCTAGAAAATGAAATAATAGTGGCGCGGGAAACCGCTCATTCGATGGTTTAAGTTATGATACGAGCGTACATTTTGCTTATTTCCCAGAATCTTTCCTTGCCCAAACAGGACTCAGAAATACCACGCAACTTGCTAAATATCCGCGCGTACTATATATATGCTGAACCGTCAAGTAAGATGTTTATTTTCTAAAATACGCTATAAAGGCCGAATACCAGGGTTAATTGAATTCGATTCTAGCTTTTCAAATAACTTGTGCTGAAGAAGAAGATTTTGATAACCTTCCCTGGCCAAATTCACAAGTAAATAAATTTATAGCCATAGAAGTGTTTAAAAATAAAATATTGGCTTACTCTAGAATTAGAAGGTGTCTATGGCGAAGATTCCGGATATTCCGCGCAGCTGCTAACAAAACAAAAGTAAATTTGAGGCTTAAAACAAGTCAGCATAATCTATTCAATGTGACAAAATGTCAGAAAACTGTCACAATCAACGGTGCATGTAAGCTGCGAAGAGCGGTTTAATTTTTTTTTTTATTTTTTGGTTAACAGCTCAGCTCTCTTAATTAACTTTCAACTTAGATACAACATTGCAGTAGTAACACTACTGCAAAACACTTCCAGTAATTACGATACCACTGAGTGCTTACGTTACTTACAATACTACCCCTATTACTATTTATGCAAATCGATTCACTCGTTAAAGACTACTTACAAAATGATTTTTCTCTTAAGTTAGCCTACACTACAAGTTATATGATGTTTACACTACTTGCATTATATCATCAAAACAAAACAAAATCTTTTTGGGTCCAAAACAAAAAAATGGTTGAATAGTCTATGATTTGATGTAAGGACTATCACGTTTCCTTTTACATTTTCTCACTGCTCATTTGTGAGTGCCAAGAGACACCGATACGACTGCTAGGTCCTCTCCAAATGATTCTCTCATCTTAATGCCTTGATGAACGATGAACGATGAATGACTGGTGAACGGGGTGAAGATATCATGATGGATGATTTTTACTGAAAAAAACTTAAGGGAAAAAACGTTTTCTTCCCTGTTCGAACTCCAAGGACCGAGTCAGAAATTTCACAAATAGAATGGATGTAAAATATGTCTCACTTTAGATATAAACAGGAAAAACCCTATTTTTGAATATTATTAAACTGTTATTGCGTTTTGACAAGCTCCTGTCACCATTAATGGATTTTACCACCAGCTATCGCATGATGTGTATTGCTGTGTAAATATCATTCGCAAGGCGGAAAATAACATGAAAACTTCCCTGGAACAACCACACTAGTAATAAGCGTTTTCCGCAGCTGCTGTTGCTTACATGTCTCGGCCGAAAAAAAGTTCTTAGTATCGTGACATAAAGTCACTCATCGCCGCCGGAATGATCGAGGTCTTTGGCTCTGAATAACCTAGAGTTGTTCACACAAAAGGAAAAAGAGGAGATTTTTCGCCTTTTCCTCGATGGGAGGAAAAAATTGATAGAGCGCTGACGGCGTTGACTTGGCGCAAAAATCCGCAGGATTGTTCCACGAAACCTCCTTCGAAAATGAATGTCAGTCTGTTGTTTGATTTCGCTTTTGTTTGAAAGTTAACGCGCCTTTTGTAGAAAGAAATATCACATCGGAAATTCCAAGCTTTCAGAGGGTGTAGAGAAAAAGAAAAGCCACGGCACATCTGGAAAATTACCCACACGTCTATGACGGTTATAAAATGGTAGAAGATTTTCTTCACTAATCGAAACGCAGAGACCAACCAGTTGAAAGCAAATAAGTGATTCTGAATATTTCTTTTTATATCGCTGCTTCGTTGCCTTTCAGGAAATTTCAAAGATTAAGTTGTTGTCTATAATTGAGTTGAGCAGCTTTTGAAATGGAACGAGTGATTAAAGTAAACGAATTAATGGTTTTCTAATACTTATTAACGAGTAACTAAAATTGTACAAAGCATTTACCATACCTCCCCTTAAAATCATTATCAGAGATTTAAAGTACTTTGAATTGTAATGATAGGTTCTTAACCTAAGCACCATAAAGCTTCCTTTTACAGTCATTTCAAAATGATTCCAAAGTTGTGGCTGAAAATCATGTTTCTGATGTCCCGGATTGGTGTACTTTACGCTACTGGCCAGTGCTATAAAGGGGAACGCTCTATTCGTAGAACGTTCCTCAGGGGAAACACTCTTAAGACGTATCGGGTCGAGTTGCCTGAAGAGTGCTATTTCCGGTGTGAGGAAGATGTCACGAATCAGAGCTTCAATTTCGTCATTGGTCAAAAGATCTGTGAACAGAACCATGTCGCGCGGAAACACGAAATGTAAGAATTCCTCTAGAAAGGCACCCGCGAAGGTAGAATGTAATCCAGAGAAATACTACTATTATCAGTACCATTTGACCTTCAGAGCTACTACTAGAGCTTGTCAAGTCTGTACAGCTGTAATTGGTTAGATTCTAGAAGCCTCCAAATAAATAAAGCTTCACTGCGTTGAATCTTTTTCAGTCAATCAGCGGGAAACCAGTTTGCCGATCACCGAAACCGAAGCCCGAAATGCTTGTTAGACCGAATGTCACGTTATTTACATTTCATTAGAACTACATAACCAATAAAAAACATACGTTCCATTTTAGCGTCGGGTTAGAAAGAGATGGAAAACCTTAGATCGCGGGCTTTGGATCTGGTAGATCTCCTTGAGAGCTCTTGAAGTTTTGAGCGTCCACCCTGACTGACTCATGCGTGAAGCTACGTGATGTAATTTGGCATCAAACAAGGCACAATTGGCTGTAAAATGCTAGGAATGGTTGAACCACCCTAGCTTTGCACATATTGTTCTGTTTTGGAGATGTCAGCCAGCTTATAAGCTATTACTCGGCGCAAAACAACGTATTCTATTAATAAAAGAGAGATTCCGGCTAGCGGAAAATTTACAAAGTACTCGAAGTGCCCGCTGCTCGCCATCTATGTTTTTTCTAAAGTGCTCCCTGCTCGCCATCTGTATTTCTAAAGTGCTCACTGCTCGCGAGAAAAATTTGACAACTGCTCGTGCTCGCAACAATAAACATACTGCTCACATGTTCGCAAATGCTCGCAAGGACCATTCGATACCCCTACAATTGGTCGTCACCGTTTGATGAATGAAAGCGAATTTAATCTTGTTTCCTTCAAGCCAAGTACGTTTTTCTTTCCATAATAAGAAATATTGTCGCCTAAAACTAGAACTTACTTTGGTATAAGCAAATACAATTAACTTCAGATACATTAATTAGTATAGATGGAGCTCCGCTATTATCGTAACTTTTTAGCTGTATTGATCACTTCCCATTGCTTGTACTTAAGGATATAATAAAAGTCAGTTTGGATCGCCTGAGCACCCAGTCATCAACGTCTGTGGATTTTGTATTTGCAATACTTAAGCGTTGGAGCGTAGCGAATGAAAACGCGATTAGTATATTTTAATTCTTTGATTGGGTGGACAAATTTGGGGGAAGTTATTCATGTCACCTACGCACTCGCAAACTAGACGAAGGAGAAATAGGGGTACTGAAAGTTCTTTCTATTAAAAACAGGTCAGACGAACCCTTGGTGTAAGCTACTGAGTCAATTTTCTGGAGGTGAAATGCTTACAGGTAAGCTAATGACAGAAGGGAAATAAAAGGAAATTATGTCATCCGCTTACAGGTAAGCTGATGACATAACTCGCTTTTTTTTTTTTTTTTTTAATTCTTTGAGTGGGTGGACAATTTTGGGGGAAGTTATTCATGTCACCTACGCACTCGCAAACTAGACGAAGGAGAAATAGGAGTACTGAAAGTTCTTTCTATTAAAAACAGGTCAGACGAACCCTTGGTGTAAGCTACTGAGTCAATTTGCTGGAGGTGAAATGCTTACAGGTAAGCTAATGACAGAAGGGAAATAAAAGGAAATTATGTCATCCGCCTACAGGTAAGCTGATGACATAACTTGCTTTTAGTCGTTTAGTCTAGTCTTTTAGTTAGTGACCACATTTGTTGCTTCAATGGCAACCGAAAAAGGTGTTGTGTGGATTTTTGATAAGTGACTTTCAATTTGCAAGAAGAAATCATGGGAAAGGCAAGAGATATGCTTTCAAACAAAAATTATTTAGAGGTTGGGCCAAATTTATTCGATCCTGAGAATGAACAAAAACCTTTTGTAGCAACCGTCAGTTCCTAGGACAGGTGCAATATCTTAGTATAGACTGGAATAAAATGTCTCTTTTAGGTAGCGGCTTTAGGTGATCATGACCATCTTGAGACTGAGGTTAAACTAACAACATATTCAATTTCCTGACCATATACTCGTCCTCAATTGTGTGGGCGAGTGAAGGAAAGTAATGTGAATCAGGTGGAAAGCGTTGCCGAAAATCTTCTTGAATGTTCCTGTTTTCCTTTTTGACTGGAGGCAGGAAGTGCTCGGTCTAGTTTTCCGGTAAGACTCATCCTTTTTCAAGAGGCGAGGAACGGTGAATATGATTTCGTTGACTCAGAACAGTGTCTTTTATATACATTTTATATACGGTTTTATATAAATAAATAGCCGGTTCAGAAGCAATGGAACATCATTTGAAGTATTTGTGTACAGCACTTTAGTAAAGTTGTAATTGTGCAAATTGTTCCATAGAGGAACTCCCTTTTAGGCAGACGTTTTAATTTTTTTTCTGTAACCCAAACGTTTCTTTCTACGCTTATGAATTCACGGATGCGGAGTTTAAGAGTTAAAGTTTTTTCTTTTTTTCTCCTTTGTTTAACTTTGTTTCTTCTTTTTTCCCTTTTTATCAATTTTTTCAAACAAATTTTGTTTGTTTTTTTTCAAGATCTCAAAGCGTTAGTTTCAATTTTGCGACAAGGGAAATGTCCTCCGCTTCCCTCCAGTCTGAACAAATACATAATAAGCTGACTCATTGAAATAGATTGCACATATTGATCTAACTAACTAAGCCACAGATCAACATAACTAACCAACTAATCTTAATGAGGTGGATTACCTCACTAACCTAGTTTCACCCACTTCTCTGTAAACAGCCGCAAAGTTGTTGTCTTATCGGTTGCGGTGAAGTAATAACAACAATAGCAATAACGTGGTGACAGTGATGATGACGGAAGACTTCATTCTTATAGGTTTATAATTTTTATTTCAATCAGGAAAAGTGAGCCAGGAGAGGTCTTAAGGAAACAATTGCTTACAAACATGGATTTCAACTCGTGGAACATTTTTTGGAGTTCGGCTTTTGGACTGTTAGCGGTACTGATCATTTTTGGAAACTTCTTCACCATCTGGGTGTTCCACCGACAGGGATCACGCAAACGATCTTACTTTCTACTAATCAGTTTGGCTGTGGCTGATTTAATGGTTGGATTGTTTGCAATTCCACTTTTCATAAAAAATAACAGCACGGAACATTCTTATTTGTGGCGGCTCGTGTCAAAGTCTTTTGACGTTTTCACTGGTTTAACGTCCATCTATACACTAGCAGTCATTTCCTTGGAGAGAATGTTTGCCATCGTATGCCCTTTACGCCACAGAACTCTGACATCTCGTAATTACATCTACGCTATTGCTATACCGTGGATGGTAGCAGCAGTCTTCGTTACTGTTCTCATTCTTTACTCTTATGAGATTATAAAACATCCAAGTTATAGATTTCTTCTCCTCCTGTTCCAGACCACGCCATTGCTAACCATGTGTGTCGCGTATTTCAGTATTTGGATCAAACGGAAATCTACGATGGGAATCCAAAATCACAGAGCTGCAAGAGAATCAAAATTAGCCAACACTTTATTTTTGGTTACAGGAGCTTCTCTTTTAACTTGGACTCCATTTCAAGTTTTCAATAATTTGCTTTCGTTTGACCGTTTGCGGATTTCTTTGACATTATTGTACCTAAGCAGGATTTTACAGTTTAGCAACTCGCTTGTGAACGTAGTAATTTATCCCCTAAGAATTCCACAATTTAAGACAACTTTCAAGAACATAATTCATTATTGTGGGGCTGTATCTCAGAGACCTACAACTGCACGCTCCCAACCAGCTGTTCCTTTGAACAGAATTACTCAATTGCGATGCTGAACAGTAAATTTTACATAGAGTCGGGGAATTTGAATTCCCGTTATTTTGCCTATAACAGAAAAAAGTGATCTATCTTATTGTTATCTCCTAATTACAAGAATTTCAAAATCCAAGCAATGTTTCTATAGTGAGGAATATGCCGAATTTATCCATGAAGGTGTACTTGCTTAATAAATCGACCACAAACTTATTCTGCGTGGCTAGTTTCAAATGCGTTGTATAAATTCGGTGGATATCAGGAAGATATCGTGCCTCAATTGGGCAGCAGTGAGGATTGTTTCATCTCCATGAAATACACCTGAAAAGGTACTCTCCAGCATAACCACATAAGGACACAACCATCCCACTGCCATGGGTATTAACTCCTGAAACATGGTCTGAAGATTTTGTTTTGGATTTTTACGATAGTTCAAAATTTGTCTCGACGCCAAAGAGTAGCTTTGTCGCTCACTTGGTCATAACGTCCGACAACTATCTGATAGGCATGGGTTTAAATCACGTCGAAACCCGAATTAGTAGCCATATATTTTGGCTACTTTCTGTTATTTTTTTTGATCGCAGCTCACCTATGAGAATCGTTTCTTTTCTCCGATGCCATCCGCAGGCCAAAGTGCCACCTATTTCTTTTAACTGTGATAGTTGACTGAAGTATTTGGCACTTTGAGTTTGTAGCTTTAAATACACATCGTGACCCTGAAGGATTAAGCTTTTTAAAAGGGTACAGCCTGCAGCTGGCGATTAGCTGCACATAACCATACACCATCTCAACCTTTTCGGTTTTTGGCTTGGTGCTTTAACAACAATCGTTTGAGCAGTTTCCTTCTCTCGCACATGCCTTATGCGATCGATACGATGCTCAGATAAAGTTGCAGGAATTATTTCGAAAACTAGAGGCCTAAACGCTGGAAAATGAAATAATAGTGGCGCTGGAAACCGCTCATTTGGTGGTTTGACGTATGATACTAGCGTTCATTTCCCCGAATCTTTCCTTGCCCAAACAGGAATCAGAAGTACCATGCAACTTGCTAAATATCCGCGCGTATTATATGCTAAACCGTCAAGTAAGATGTTTACTTTCTAAAATACGATGTAAAGGCCAAATTCCAGGGTTAATTGAATACGACTCCAGCTATTTAAATAACTTGTGCTGAAGAAGAAGATTTTGATAACCTTCCCTGGCCACATTCACAAGTAAATAAATTCATATCCACAGAGGTGTTTAAAAATAAAATATTGGCTTACCTTAGAATTAGAAGGTTTCTCTGGCGAAGATTCCAGATATTCCGCGCAGCTGATAACAAAACAAAAGTAAATTTGAGGCTTAAAACAAGTCAGGATAATCTATTCAATGTGACAAATGGTCAGAAAACTGTCACAACCAACGTTGCTGCGAAGAGAGGTTTAATTTTTTTCTTTTTCGGTTAACAGCTGTCTTTATTAAAACTCAACTTACATACAACATTGCAGAAGTAACACTACGTAAAACACTTACAATAATTACGATACCACTGAATGCTTACATCTACGTTACTCACAATACTACCCCTACTTCTATTTATGTAAATCGATACACACGTTCAAGCCTACTTACAAAATGATTTTTTCTCTTAAGTTAGCCTACACTACAAGTTATATGATGCTTACACTACTTGCATTACATCATCAAAACAAAACAAAATATCTTTAGGTCCAAAAACAAAAAAATGTTTGAATAGTCTATGATTTGATGTAAGGACCATCATGTTCCTTTTACTTTTTCCTAAAGCTCATTTGTGAGGGCTAAGAGACAACGATTGCCGGGTCCTCTCCAGATGATTCTCTCATCGTAGCGCCTTAGATGAACGAGAACCAAGGCAGTTTCTGTAACCTACTGGAGGGTCTGAATGGGGTTTAGTGTTTAGTGTTATTTGTCCATATTTTTTAGTGTTTACTGTTAAATTGGCCATTTTTTTTAATGTTTACTTTTCTTGAAAAAAACACTGTTAAGTGTTTGAAAGGAGACCCCAAAGTTTTTTTTAAGGATTTTCAAATTTTATCTGCTCTTTTAAATTCTGCAAGAAAATCAAGGAAATGCACTCGCGAACAGTGAGCCAAAGCTGAAATGCTCTTGTCCTTAGAACCGATAATGCGCCTTACTAGACCCTCAGTACTGGATGTGCTTAAGGGGATACGTTTGGTAATCCACACAATAGTTCCTGAAAAGTACCGCTTCTGGAAATCCAACCAAAGTAGTGTTTGCAAAAGACCAGTTACACTTGAAATTGGGCCCCAAGGCAAAGTACTGGTGTTAGACCACGATTTCGACTCTCGATAGTCTCGTGGAACTGCTTTTACACCGACCAGTCGATGTAAATGTTCGGAGGGAAGTATTCAAGGATGCGCGGGACCTATGCTTTACCAATGGCGTAGTTTTCGTTGCAGAGAGAGGCTCATCAGCAATCCGTTTCATTGAATTGAAAGGCGAAGTACTTTTCAAACCCGGACGCCTAAAATCGCGAGCTGATTTGCTCTCGCAGCTTAGTCGTTTCAGATTGTCACTTGAGGGTACAGGTCCAGTTCTACAGAAGCGGTTGACGACACATCTGAGATCTTTAGCTGCACAAGTCGAGAACTGAATAAACAAATTGTCCAGATTAACCCACCTTTAAATAAATCAACTTCTATCTGTGCGGTAAGTAAGGATATCCTCTTGTGTGCAGATGATGAGCAGAGAAGCATAATGCAGCTGGAGTTAGAGTAGAATGGAGTGGCTATCATTGGTAGTAGGCTGAGACAGATAAACTACTCCAATGACGTGACAAGTGTTGAATCTCTCTATGTTCTGCGGCAATCAGCATACTTGGCTGCAACTAGTGCAGCTGGAGGGTTATATGGTTGTAACCTCGATTCTGTCAATGTTGAGCGACTCTTGCAGAATTCTTCAGATTCTTGTAAGGAAATCAGGAGGCTGCATGGTTATGAGGGCAACATTGTTTTCACCGACAACAAAGATCAAAAGGTTAAGACCTTTAATCCCTTAAGTGCAACAGTCGAGACCTTGTTGGGTACTGGCCATGAAGGAACCGTTGATGGAACTGAAGAAAGCTGCTCATTTACACAATTTCATGCAATCTGTTCCTTGTAGAAAACTTTTTTTTGTTTCCGATATAGCTGCTGAAACAATCAAACTAGCTTCGAGGCTTACTGGCAAAGTGTCCTTTCTTCGCAACCTCGAATGTCTCTATGATAGTTTTGGAATTGGTGCACATACGATCGACGCGGTCCAATTATCTCTTCAAGATGCTGTGTGCAATGTTTCATCTGTAAATGCTTATATTAAAAACACAGTCGCTGAAGTAAGGCAGCACTATAAAATGAAAGAAACGGCAAAAATAAATGGCCCTGAAGGAACTGTTTCCAGCAAAACACAGGAGTCATTGGTGCTTCTCGAAAGAGGTATGGAACAGCTACGAAATAACGTTAAGAATGTAAACGAGGACTATCTTGGTGACATTGACCTGCGTACGCTGCTAACAACTCAGGTGGAGAACCTTCATGTTATACAGTCAAAAAAAATAAGTGTTTAGTGTTATCGAAGTACCCCCATTCAGACCCTCCTACTGGTGAATGGGGTGAAGGTATCATGATGGGTGATTTTTACTTGAGGGAAAAAACGTTTTCTTCACTGTTCGTACTCCAGGGACCGAGTTAAAAATTTTTGCAAATAGAATGGATGCAAAAATGTCTCACTTTCGATGTATACAGGAAAAACCCTATTTTTTAATATTATTAAACTATTATTGCGTTTTGACGAGCTCCCGTTCGGCCTCATTGGATTTTATCACCAGCTATTGCATGATGTGTATTGCTGTATAAATACCATTCGATAGACGGAAAATAACACTCAAACTTCTCTAGAACAACCATACTAGAAATAAGCGTTTTCCGCAATAGCTGTTGCTTATGTGTCTCGGCCGAAAAAAATTCGTAGTGTCAGATAAAGTCACTCATCGCCAAATGACCAAGGTCGTTGGCTCTGAATAACCTTGAGTTGCTCAGAGGAAAAATATGGACGAAAGATGACGTGGCACTTAGACTGCCAAAAGGAAAAAGGGAAGAATTTTCGCCTTTTCCTCGATAGGAGGAAAAAATTTATAGAGCGCCGGGAAATCTTTTGCTCATTTATGCTCGTCTTATGACGGCGATGACTCAACGCAAAAATCCGCAGGATTTTCAGCGAAATCTCCTTCGAGAATAAAAGTCAACCTGATTTTGATTTCGCTTTTGTTTAAAAGTTAACGCGCCTTTCATAGAAAGAAATGTCACATCGAAAATTCTAAACTTTCAAAGGGTGTTGAGAAAAAAAAGCCACGGCACATCTGGAAATTACTAACACGTCCATGATGGTTATATATGATAGTATATTTTCTTCACTAATCGAAAAGCAGAGACCAACCAGTTAAAAGCGAATAAGTGATTCTGACTATTTCTAGTTTTATCGCTGCTTCGTTGCCTCTCAGGGAAAATTTCAAACATAAAGTTGTTGTTTATAATTGAGTTGAGCAGTTTTTGAAATGGAACGAGTGAGCACAGCGAACGAATTAAAGGTTTTTTCATACGTATTAACTAATAACTAAAAATTGTGCAAAGCATTTACCATACCTCCCCTTATTATCATTATCAGAGATTTAAAGTACTTTAAATTGTATTTTGATAGGTTCTTAACCTAAGCGCCTAGGGCCTCCTTTCACAGTCATTTCAAAATGATTCCAAAGTTGTGGCTGAAAATCATGTTTCTGATGTCCCGCATTGGTGTACTTTATGCTACTGGCTAGTTCTGTAAAAGGGAACGCTCTATTGGTGGAATGTTCCTTTGAGGACACATTCATAAGACGTATCGGGTTTTGTTGCCTGAGTATTATTTCCGTTTGAGGAAGAAATCATGCGTCAGAGCTTCAGTTTCGTCATTGATTAATACATCTGTGAACCGAACAATAGTACAAAGTAAGTAAGACCGGAAGATTTCAAGCCGAATCAGGGGGAATTTTACATGAAACGTTTTGGAAACAGAGGTACACCTCGACCTACCTCTTAAAACAACTTCCGAATGCACGTCATTTTTAAATGGAGAATACAGAAAACTCAAATTTCTAGGTAAAGATTTCTATGGCGAACCAATATGGCGATGTCAATTCCCATGATCGTTTCACGGTAGAAAAGATTTTGAAATGCATGGAGGGAAAAATATAGAAGCTAACGGAAGTTTTGGTGTCATGATGACACCATTATCATGTAATCTACGAGAAATAATTATTTGACTCATGGTAAATAATGCTTTGCACATAATTTGCTTGGCCAATGATTTCAAATAATCCTTACAGTATGATCACGACGCTAAAAGGGAAAAGTTATTTTTGACAAGCACTGAATTGTTCGTTTTTCCCTTTTATCGTTGTAATATTTCTTGAAAACGACTTTTGCTTACTATTCGCAACATACATTAAAACTTTGAAGATTCGATACCTATCCTATTAGAGTATTACTTTATTTTAGAGAGCTGGTAGAAGATAAATGGTGACGAGCCTGTCTGCTTTGGAGCCAAAGATAACCAATATGGTTCCTTCAACATGACCTAGAGTGGACAAGTGAAGACAATGAAGCTTATTCACAGGTCAGGGTCGGTGCGCTGGCAACAATTCTACAGTTTCATCCTACTAGGACTGCACCTGGTTAACATATGGAGAAAAATTGAGGACAATCATGACAGATGCCAATAAGAAGGCCTATTTGCAAAATGCTGACAATTGCTCGCTCATAAGGTGAAGTACTTTTAAAGTCTTCCTGGATATCACCTCAATTCAACTGAGCTGGTTTTTCCTAACCTCGTCAATCCTTTGTCTATTTCGAGCAACCAAGAGATGCAGATATGGTACGAACAGGACTGGGATAACTGTAAGGAGGAAGACAACAGTGATAAAACTTGTGTTGATGTGTATACATGGTATGCTACTCTTTCTACTGGAGACCATTTCTTCGATGATCCTAAAACTTCAAAGGAAAATATTAGATCACGAACAGTCGCCTCTCATCAAGTGCAAGAACCCGAGTATCATTTTTGAAAGACAAATGTCAGATTGACATGAGATAAACAGTAGATCAGGGTATTCGCTCTAAAACCGTTTGATGTCAGTTTTTTTCTTTCAATGTCCTTACTCCATATCGAAAAGAGAAAGACCGATCGTAAGAAGGGAAAAAGAAAGAGAAAAGTGAAAAGTGGAGAAGAAAGAGAAAAAGAAAGAGAGAGAAAGGGAAAGTGGAAACAGAAGAGTTTTAAATGTTGGAAATTTTTCCTGCAGGGCTGTTGATACTCCTCCAACACCCGTCTGTAGAATGAGCCGCCTTTCCCAAAATTGAAATAAAATGAGATTGAGTCAGCGATGTTCATGTTGACATTAAGTCTGACGCGGTAATTTGATTTTGACAATATTGTCATGTAAGAACCCGTCCAACATCTTAGAATTAAAGAACGGACCACAAATGTGTAGTGCAAACAAACTCACGAGTAAAATAGAGTCAGTCTTACTGTGGGACGAGTGAATTTCATTGCTTGGCCATGGTACTTTTCAGCGCTATATTTTCATACTTTCTACTCGATTCGTTCGAACTTAAGGAAATGGTTTGTCTCAAAAAACATGGAGCCACTTTCTGTTCGCTCAACATCTCGAGGCGTTGTTAATGGTCGGGTTATGATCAACATGCTTGCGATTCGATAATTTTTTTCGTAATGCTGGAAACTGAAGAATCTACCTCTGAAATTGATAGTTATTACATTTTGCAAGAAGCGTCCGAGCTTAGTGATCGCGTAATCAAACGGAGTCGTGGAAATTTGAGCTCACGAGCACGCTGGTAGACACATGGTTAGCGTAAGTAATTGATGTTTTTCAGTTTTTAGAATTTGAGAGTCCATTTATGTAACCCTCGTGGATACTTTCTGTTAAATTCATTGACTAACAATTTCGGAATTTCATAAGTGATTATGAACGATGAATTCGTATCGGCACCATAATTTCGAGAAGTTTTGTTAACACATTATCAAGAATAAAACAACTCGCGAACTATTTCTGTATATTGGATATTTTCTTTAAAATTAATTGAGTCACACCTTCGCATTTTTATCAGTAGTTAAGAATGTTGAATCCGTATATGTAGCACAATCGAAGCACTTTTCAAACTCCCCATAAGTTTTTAGGAAACTATATTCGTTGACTCTCGATAAATTGGCCAGGCATAACTCGTTTATTATATTATTATTCTGTAGCCCCAAAAGCTCGACTTATAACTCTGGAGGTACTGAAATGATGTAGTTCATACATAAGACACCCTCCAAGGAGGAAGGTTAGAATAAAATTGCTTTTACGACCGTTTATTGCACCCGATTTACATATGTAGGTAATATGCTTCTGCTTTATTTTATTGTGGAGGGTTTCTTTTCACATGCAGGAAACATATATCCATCCTTTAATTTCCTCTCTAATCTGCCTGAAGATTATTAAATTTTATGTTTTAATTCAAGAGTGAGAAGATAAAACAGAGGTGTTGCAGAGTTTTCTTTCCACATTGAACATCAGTAAACTAGTTAATGTCGTATGCTTCTCCTGAATCTTTTAATTTTATTGCCCTGATTTTTTTTTTCTTAAAGCCTCTTTTACATCTGTGTGCCAGCTAATGATTAACATCTTAGTGAATAGACATGCCATATTTTAGCAGTTTTTTTAAAATTCCATCTTTATATTTTTAACATTTTCTATTTTAAAATTCATAAATAGCATTCCCTTTTCATCCTTGAATCATGAAGTCAACTTAATGTCACTGAGTTTGAAACTACGTAAGAACGCTTTACTGGAGTATAATGCTATATTTATTCGCTGTCTTTCTGGTATATATGATTACCATATGCGTCTTAACCCTTTGACTACCAAGATTTTATTGGTATTTCTTTTTACTGTCTGCCATATAATTTATGTGATGTTAGTTTGGAGAATTTGCAATTGGATCAACCGATAATTGCCTAATTGATATTTTTCTTTATTCTCATTACTTGTCTACTTGATATTGTATTGATAGTGTAAGGAGAAATTCTCTCTTGGTCACCAGTGGGACTTAATGGGTTAAAATGGGGGATCTAATCACATTGTAATGATTAAGATATTCTTATGCTTTCAAATGTAACAAAAAAATGTGATGAGAATCTGATGATATGAAACACTTACAATGGAAAAACCTGTTGCTGGTAGCTTATGTCTTTAATGTTTAAATGTTCATGGGAAGTGCTTTCCTTTGAAAGTGGGAATACATAATTTTTCAAAGCTTCTAGAAATAAGCTGTTTACAAGTTGTATAAAGCAAATTGATAATCACACCTTAACCCTTTAACTCCCAGAAGTGATTAATATGTAAATTCTCCCTACAATATCCATACATTTATCAAGCAAACAGGTAATGAGAGTACTCAAATGTATCAGGTAGAAGTTATCTCGATCTAACACCAAATTCTTGCAACTAATTTACAAGGAATGTGTAGCAGCTAAAGGGGAGAATTAACAATCAGATCCTGGGAGTTTGAGGGTTAATGCTTGACATGCTTCACTCATACATGTTAGTTATGTGTACCTACCACTGTAGTGGTGTCTACAAAAAATATTTTTTGGTGTTGTTGTTGTTCTTTGTAGATCTTTGTAACCAAAAATTAAAGCTACTAAGGGCACCAAAATTCAGTTTTTATGAACACAAGGCACCCTCTAAGGCAGAAGAGTAGAAGACCATAGATTGATGTTTATTGGGCACTTTCACTTACCACAATCATATGTTCAAGCAATACTCTACATATACAAAACTGATTACATGTTGTCTTTAATAAATGCACACATTTTATATGCTCCTTGCATTTGTTGGCAACAATCGTTAAAATTGTTTGGAAAGCAAACAAACAGATGAGCAGAAGACAGGGAAAAGAGGGAAACCATAAACTTTACCATATGATAGAAGAAACAATCACAGAATGCTTAAGAATGGAAACTTGAATTGTGTTAGCCAATTTCCTCTATTTCCTTTCATGTTTTTGATCAAATAAAATTTAATCAGTTGTAAGGTTTGCCTATAATGTTTCAAATCACCAGTGTGGACTTGATTCTTCTCAGATGGATAAATAGGTAGAAAAGATAGCTTCACAGATATTTTCATTGAAAATAGAATATTTCAAGAACTTTCTTCCTTTCTCTTCAGTGCTATTCATTATTTCTGGAGCACTATTAAAGGAAGCAGGTTATTAAAAAATTATAACTTTTGATTCAGGCAATTATTTGAATATGTGAGTAACATTTGATGTTTTCAAAAGTAACAGGATGATCAAGCTGAAGATAGCCCCCAAAAAAGAGTGAACTCGACTGTAAAATTAGGTGACTACTTTGGAAACTTGAGCACTTGGTAAATACACCTTGGCTTATAATTCAGATGATTAGAGTTTGCTGAGGGAATTGAAATATCAGTCCTCAAGCAGGAACCTTCTAGATGACCTGTAGAGTCACATGTTATGAGATAACTAAAGAAAAATGCATTTGTGTCAGTAGAACTATTGTAAGCACATGCAGTAACACTTATTGACAAAAATTAATGATTTCCTGTAAGCATGAATACTTCAACATACTTCAACTTCGTATTAATTGTAACTGTTTACCATAGGAGAAGAAGAAGAAGACCTTTATTTATTTAGGGTACCCCATTCAGATGCTTTAAGCACTGCTATCAATTGGGGCCCTGATAAAAAATAAAATGAAAAGAACTACACAATCATACTAAGATACTACTTCTACAGGTGAACCCAAGGAAAAGTTGAGTTAATCCTAAAATATGGGCTATGCACAGTTACAATAGTAAATAAAATCTTGAACATTAAAAATTTAGCTTATTAAAAATTACAGAACCATTATAATAAAAAGAGATTTTAGCTAAGTCAATTCTAACCATTTTCATTTGCCTCGTAATTCTGTTGTGGATAGAACTGTTAAAAACAAATTAGTTTTTTAAAAATTGTGGACAACGTCCTTTATTGCATCTTTGGACGAATCCATTAACATGGCCTTCTTGTCTATTTACCAGAGATGGCCACTTAAGATAACTCAAAGCTCTGTCACTGTCGCTCATTTTTTAAACAACTTTAGCGGCGCGTCTTTGAAGCCTCTTCAGTGACGAACTGTTGCCAACTCCGCGGCAGTTCCACACGGTGTCACAATAGGCCATAATAGGACGAATACAAGCTGTGTAAATGGAATAAGTACAGTCGGATGTAAGACTCCCCCTAATGCCTTCTAGCATTCTCTCTCGGGACAAACATAGTTAACATGAGAATTACAAGAAATATGTTCATCAGATACAACTCCTAAATACTTAAATTCACAAACACGCTTAATAGGTCGGCCCTTAAACACTTTACCGAAATTTGCGTCAGAAGGCCTAGCACGAGTTCTGAACAACATAGCTTCAGTCTTAACCGTGTTTAAAAATAGGCTGTTATCACAGAACCAGGATCCAACTAGATCAAGATCTTCATTGAGACTTTTCTCGATTGTAGCAGCAACCTTTCCAGAATAGAAAAGCACAGAGTCATTGGCATACATTAGCGTACTACACTTGTGGGCAACGGTGGAGAGATCGTTCACATGAAGCACATATAACAGACTGGGATCCGAGGATCGATCCTTGGGGCACACCGACACAAATAGATTCAGCGTCTGAGGAAGCTCCCTGGAACCCAACAACTTGAGTTCTACCCTTCCGATAGTCAGTAAACCACTCGTGTTCTTGATCAACGATACCCAGGGCATAAAGCTTCTTTAATAGCAGGGAATGGTTCATACTGTCAAAGGCCTTGCGGAAGTCTATAAAAGCAGCTCCAGTCCTTTGACCTTGATCAATGTTACCATATCTATTTCTTTGTGCCTTAAGCCCACAAACGTTGAAGCAGGTTAGTCAATTACCTGACTTCCTTTGTTTGGAATTGTGTGATTATATAATTTTGCTGTGTAAGTTTCCATATATAACATGTAAGATTATTATTTGGATTGCATTAAATACTCTAGCTCAAGCTTTCATTTATGCATGGTGTTTCTTACCAAGGCTCACACCCAAACTAAACATTGATATGAGGAATTGGTCGCAAGATACGTGAGTTTTAACTCTTTAACTACCATGAGTGACCAAGACAGAATTTCTCTTTATATCATCAATACAATATGACGCAGACAAGTGATTACAATAAAGAAAAATATTAATTAGTGGATTATAAGTTGATCCAATACCAAATTCTTCAAACTAACATCACAAAAACTATAAGGCAGAGAGTAAGGAGAATTACTAGTAAGATCTTGAGGGTTAAAGGGTTAAAGGGTGGGAATCTGGAAAAGCAAGGATCTCTTTTAATTAGGACTGAAATTAAGGGGGGGCTCTCCTATTTTAATACATTTTTTTTATTTTGACCTGCCTCCTCCCCTTTAGTGTTAAGGGTACAAAGATGAAGAGGACATTTTAGTATTTTGATACATTAAAGTTAAATTAATTGGCATCCCCATAATGCACAAAGTGAGAATATAAATGCCTTAGCTTAATAGGTTAAAAAATTAAGATAAGAGAGTTGTGCAGACTATATCTTACCTTTTATCCTTCTCTGGATATTTACTCAAATAATATAGTCATTATCAGTCTTGCTCACTCTCACTTTCCATTGAGCTCGTGGAAAGATGATAACCTCAGTATTGTTTTAAATGAAGAAAGGAAAGCCTGCCGTCTTTCCACAGATAGTTCTTTTGTGTATCATTAGTACATACCTGTCTAATTTGTACATGAAGTTGATTGTTCCAGGTATTCTAATTCTTGAAAATTTCTTGAACCTGTCATTGAGTGAATGTTTTACTCAGTTTTACCTCACTAACCTAAACTGAATAAATAGAAACTTTAATTTATTTCTTCTCCTTTTGAGGCGTGCATCAAAATTTTGAAGTTATGACAAGCTTGAACTACAGGTTTATATGAAATCTGCATGCGTGTGTGTTTTCAACAAATAAAACCCCGATTATAACTACTTCAAATGACTTTACTACGTGCCGTACGGGTACAGGCAGGTGTTGAAAAAATTTGCTTAGCTTTTTCATTAGTACATATTTCTTTTTCTAAGAGTCTTGTTTATCTGCCGTATGCTGAATTCTACTTTTTCCAACAAATTTTATATTCTTTTGAATATTCGTAGATCTCCTAGTATCAGTTAATATTCATGTAATTAAAATAATTACGTGGAATCTTGCAGATGTATGGTACTTTATTTTTCCTCTGATCCTAATAAAATTTCATTGTGTACAGGGATTGGTATTGGTTATAGAATTATAGCCAAATTAAAGCTTTGCACACAGCCTATGCATCAAATTTATGTAATAAAATATTGTATCCCTCCTAAAACTAGTTTATCAGAATAAGAATGAACTACCACGCACAAGTATGGCTTTCACGATCGTAGTTTCCAGATTTGAAAAGAGTCACTGCCTAACAAAATCCTCAGTTCCTTTACCTTGACAACCTAACCTCATCAAAACATTTGCAGCATGAGCGATTAGCAAATTAACAATACAGACAAGAGAGCCTATTCCCATACACCCTACTCAGTTCTGTTAGCTTGTTATAGACATGGCATTTCAAACATGGTGTATATGCCACAAAGTTTCCATTCCACTGACTAATTATTTTGTAATAGTGTTTACAAGTTGTGGAAGATGGTTGGGTTACAATATAGTACAAAGACTTGTCAGTAGATAGTCAAATGGGAAATTTTTACATATCAATAAAATTTATTGCTGTAATTTCAGTAAATTAAATTAATTGCAAACATGAGAAAATACTATCTTAAACATTTCAACCCATTTGATATAGCAAATAACAACATCAACCCAACTTTAAAACTAAACAGGAAACTTGATTGATGTTTGGAATTGATAGCTGTGATGTTAAATATGAAATCCAGGTATCACATGTATCTCAAGTTTTCTTCAAATGTCTTCATGGTCGAATCCTAAGTCTCTCTTCGTCATAAAGTTTTAATCATGATATTCTAGTTTTAGTTTGTCTTCCTTTAGAACAAACTTTCGCAGCACAAGAAACATGTTAAGACAAATTTTATATTTCAATAGCTAAAGTTATTAAGATCGTGGGCAGTTAGCTTAAAGACACCTACATTATATGACGTTACAGCACAAGTTACCGAATCAAACAACAGAAAAAATCTCAAAAAAAAACGCCGTGTATTTCCAGCCAGAAGATAATCATGAAACGAGAATAGCCAAAAAACAAAAAGTTTTACAAAATTACACGTTCAAACACGAGTTGAAAATTACTTTTCTTTTTAATTTTTATGCTAAACAAAGGAGGTTAAGAAGTTAGGAAAAAACGGTGGGGCAATCAGTCATACCTGGCA
Organism: Pocillopora damicornis; assembly: GCF_964200805.1. Lineage (NCBI taxonomy): Eukaryota > Metazoa > Cnidaria > Anthozoa > Scleractinia > Pocilloporidae > Pocillopora > Pocillopora damicornis. The sequence continues at coordinate 6,107,328 of NC_142683.1, forward strand.
ACTTCAAGAGAAGATATAAGAGAAGCCCATAAGATTCTGGCGTTTTGATTTACTGATTCACCGTTCTCACGTTTATACTCTTCAGGCGACCGGTGATGTCTTAACGCAAAGAAGCTTCGATTTTGGCTCATTTTCCCAAACCGAAATTATAAGTCACGCTCAAAAGAATATAATTGCAAGTGATGCTGACATCACACACTTCATCTGAAGAAGAACACATTCCCTGTCTTCGAAATTTGCTATAAACATCAGGAACAACAACGAAGGTCATCAGCTGCTTGAAGATACGGTTGATTAACATGCGTGTACATGCGTGTACATGCATGCACCCCCAAGAATGGTCCCCAAATTCCCCTAAATAAACTCCTCTATAGCCAGTGCGGAAGAGTTTTATTACAATTTTTATTTTAACGAGGGGCTAGAATATAAAATGACAAGAGCTCTGCTTTTAGGCTTGGCTAAATCTATATATATATATATTTTTTTCGTGTTTATAAATTTTGATTTTTCCGCAAGATTTGACGAGCAGACGCGGCCGACACAAAGTTCCGCAGGAAACCGCTGACGAATAATGAGCCTTTCCTCGTTCTTAGCAACAGGCTTCTAGTTAAATTTCTTCCCCCTTGAGGTGATGAATTTTAAAAGTACTGCATCCTTTACAATCCTGCAATAGTTCCAATACTTTTTCTCCTTGGTTTTTGCAATAAATAGGTGCTTTCGAGAGTGCTTCAGCCTACCATCTCAGAGTAATCTTGTTCTAACGCCACGAAAGTGTTCGAAAGGCCCGCCATTTAAAAGAAAAACAAGGTACACCCAGCATGCCCCATGCTGCAAAGCACGCGACCTCAAATTTTCTGGGATGCGGTAGATAGCGTTTCATCGTCAGGTTTACAATAATAATACTGACTTTGCACATTCAAGTCACTTAGACTTTCGGTTTCCAACTCGATGGCAAGGAACTTTTCTGGGAAGTAAAACTTTCTGTCGGATTAGCTCGTTTCGGTAAGTACGTTGATAAATATAGGGACTGCGTTATTTCCGGGGCTTAATCATTCATCGGAAGGCATGAATACAATCGATGCAATGTGGTATTTTAGTGAGCTCACATACATTCAAAACATAACCCATAAGATGATCGGAGCACCTTAAGGGTTATTCTAAAGCAATTTTCGTAAATTTTCAAATTTTCTGGGATGCGGTCGATAGCGTTTCATCGTCAGGTTTACAATAATAATACTGACGTTGCACATTCTAGTCTCAAACTTTCGGTTTCCATTTGAGAATTCCGAGTGAGCTGTGAGTCGTTTTGAGATTCTGCTGTCTTTACCTTTCTCTTTCTCTTTAATATTGCTGTCGGGATTCAATCGTTTCTTTTTTTTTAACTCCTCTCTCGGTAGATTCCAACTTGATGGCAAGGAACTTTTCTGAGAAGTAAAACTTTCTGTCGAATCTGCTTTTTCGACAAGTAAATTGCTAAATATAGGGACTGCGTTATTTCCGGGGCTTACACATCCACCAGAAAGCATGAATACAATCGATGCAATACGGTATTTTAGTGACCTCAAATACATTCACAACACATCCGAGCACCTCATGGGTTATTCTATAGCAGTTTTTCAAATTTTCAAATTTTCTGGGATGCGGTCGATAGCGTTTCATCGTCAGGTTTACAATAACGATACTGACGTTGCACATTCTAGTCTCAAACTTTCGGTTTCCATTTGAGAATTCCGAGTGAGCTGTGAGTCGTTTTGAGATTCTGCTGTCTTTATCTTTCTCTTTCTCTTTAATATTTCTGTCGGGATTCAATCGTTTCTCTTTTTTTAACTCCTTTCTCGGTAGATTCCAACTTGATGGCAAGGAACTATTCTGAGAAGTAAAACTTTCTGTCGAATCTGCTTTTTCGACAAGTAAATTGCTAAATATAGGGACTACGTTATTTCCGGGGCATACACATCCACCGGAAGGCCTGAATATAATCGATGCAATACGGTATTTTAGTGACCTCAAATACATTCACAACACATCCGAGCACCTTATGGGTTATTCTATAGCAGTTTTTCAAATTTTCAAATTTTCTGGGATGCGGTCGATAGCGTTTCATCGTCAGGTTTACAATAACGATACTGACGTTGCACTTTCAAGTCACTCAGACTTTCGGTTTCCATTTGAGTATTATGCGTAAGTTGTGAGTCATTTAGAGATTCTGCTGTCTTCGTTGAATTAAAAAACTTGTGGATTGCAACTTTAAGTGAGTAGCATCTTTATTTAGGTAAGAATGTTGATGCGGTTGGAGTTAATTAAGGCTAAAAAGATGCGATCGCTTATTTGTTTAGAATTATAGAGATTCTGAACTTATCGACGTGTTTAAAGCAAAATGTTCCTCAAATGTGGAATCACAAAGAAAAAATTTTTTTGTGCGTTGAAAGATAACTGTTTTATTTCGACTATTCTAGTGAGGATCGACGTTAAGAACGATAAAAATTTTTCCCTGGTATGATGAAGTTGACATAAAGCACATTTTAAGAGGGGAAATCACTTTCGATTTCAAGGGGATGAAAAATTATTAAATTAATTAATGCTGTCGGGATTCAATCGTTCTTTGAACTTCTCTCTCAACAAATTCCATCTTGATGTCAAGAAACTTTTCTGAGAAGTGAAACTTTCTGTCAAATCTGCTTGTTTCGGTAAGTACATTGATAAATATAGGGAATGCGTTATTTCCGGGGCAAACACATCCATCGGAAGGTATGAATACAATCGATTCAACGTGGTATTTGGTGAGCTCACATACATTGACAACATATTCGAGCACCTTATGGGTTATTCTGAAGCAATTTTTCAAATTTTCATATTTTCTGGGATGCAGTCAATGGCGTTTCAACGTCAGGTTTAGAATAATAATACTGGCGTTGCACATTCAAGTTGCTCATTCAAACTTTCGGTTTCCATTTGAGAATTATGCGTGAGCTGTGAGTCGTTTTGAGATTCTGTTGTCTTCGTTGAATTGGAAACTTGTGGATTGCAATTTTAGGTAAGTGGCATCTTTACCTAGGTAAAAAATGCTGATGCGTTTGAAGTAAGGGCTAAAAAGATGCGATCGATTATTTGTTTAGAATTAACAAGTTGTTTTTCACGTTTCCTGACATTTTCTAGAATGGTTAGTGCAATGGACTAATGCCAAAATTAAAAAAAGCCCCGGTATTAGCATGGATTGTCTTGAAATGAACCAGAATGCATGTATGTCACGTGTTTTGGAAATATATATATATATATATATAACTAACTGCAGACAGTACTGTTTCGGCCTTCTGGGCCTCATCAGTGCAGTGCTGATGCTAGGATGGAGGTAAGGCTATGTAGCCACCCCAAGTGATCTCACACGTGTGGTATCATCTAAGCCATGCCAGAGTGCTCAAACTAGATAAACATCAAACTAGATATCATATATATATATTTTTTTTTTTTTTCACTTCGGTTAACAAAACCACAATGAATTTGAAGGAGTGTTAGCAAATTATTAAAAAAAAAAAAAGAAAAACAGCTAATTCTTCTTAGCAACAAGCTGTTGATGCAATGAATTGCATGCAATGATTTAAATCTTGCACAGAACAGTAAAAAATACATCGGGCAGAGTCGAATGTATATTTTGATTCTAGACTGTTAACGTATTGCGTGACACTGGTGCTAAACCTTTAACTGCTAAGAACTCAATATTGTCCAGACTTTCTGCCATTCGTTTCCTTATAGCGACACTGTTAGCCATAAACGTGATGTGCCAAGCCGGCTTGTCCAGTGTACACGTTTTACTTCACAATCCGTCTGTTAAATAATACTATGTTAACGAAATCTGTGTGAAGAAATAGTTTCACGCTGAGGCCGGCGGCTACAACGAAAGCTGGATGCTTGTTGACCTTATGTTGGAAACGGAAATATCAATCACAAGACGAGGACTTTTCGGGAAAAGATAAACGGGTGTACATACGTGAATGAAACGGGGGCACATAAATGTGATGTGCGTGTTAATTGAGTTTTTAAGGGGGAAGTCTCTTTCGATTTCAGGGGGATGAAAAATTAATAATGTTGTCGGGATTCAATCGTTTTATTAACTTCTCACTCCATAGATTCCAACCTGAATGCAAGAAACTCAGTTTCTGAGAAGTAAAACTTTCTGTAAAATCTGCTTGTTTCGGTAAGTGCATTGATGAGTATGGGGACTGTGTTATTTCCATCGGCTTTAGAGGGATCAAAATATCGAGAAAAATAAATCTGATCAGAGGCATCATTTACCAAGTAAGACGTCGAAATATTCATTTATGATCGCTCTTAATTCGCTTTCAACCCAACACGGAAAGGGCATAAGGCTTTTAGTAGATTTTTAACAATGTTTGAATTTCCAATGAACGTTCGCCTTTCAACTTCGAAGAAAATTTAAGGGAGGGTTAACAAACATCTTACAATTTAGATTAAGTTCTTTTGACATTGAGAGTGTGTCCACGTGAGCACCGGGCAGTCGCGCTATATGCCATCTCACCGATTTCAATGAAACTTTGCCAGTTTAAAGGGTCTACCCCAAAACTCAAAAAGACAAAGTGGTTTCTGTTTTGGTTTTTTCCGGAGGGACATAGACTAACCCCCCGGTTTTTCTCGGTTTTCACCGTAAAAATCAAAATCATCAAAGAAATCTTTGGGCACTATCGTATTTTTGTCTTGGATACCTTCTAAAATCTGCGACAAAGACAAGTTTCTCTCAACTACACCTGTCACGCAATTCTGGCTCTGGCCGGTCAGTTGAGCAAATAAACCTACATTTTTTAGCTCTTCATACAAGATGATTGATCAAGAAAGCTAGAAAATATAAAAAACTTTCGAGATTTTTCGTAGGAATGGAAAATTTCACGTTTAGAGAGATGCATGCAGGCGAAAAATCGATGGTAAAATCGCAGCGTTTCTTTCTTATGTCGTTTATTACTTTGGAGATTTGCTAAAATCAGCAAATATGGCTTTGGTACGGTACAAAGCATTCATTAGGCTATAATTTGATTATTTATCATCATCGTTGCTCATTTTACGAGATTTTAAAGTCACACGTTCCAGTGTGCTACAACTTCGGCTTCTACAGACAAGAAATTCTGCGGTCTCGCTTGAGAGCAAATATCAATAGCTCTATCAAACTAAAAACTGTGCTACTATCCCGGAAATAAAGTTAAAATAGTGTTTTCGTTGTCACTTACCGCCATTGAACATTTCCATGCAGAACATATGTTGCGTGACCCTAAGGCTTTCCGTAGGAATTATTCAAGCGCGTTGTTCATGCTGTCTGCTAGATAAAAATTTCAGAACAATCTGCAGATCTCTATTATTATTTGCTTGCTTCGATCGTAAAGCATTTTTTTTTTCAAGCATTCTTTTACTACATGTAAATCTACATCTCTCTCGATCGAGTGTTGCCGGCGTTTAATTGCGTGACTTGTAAAATTCATGAAAAATGAGCCAGCAGTATTTTGACCAGTAGGCTTCCTGCAAATTCCCTTGATGAAAAAATCCCACGACATAGTCAGTTGTTTGCTTGAGCAAAAACAATAAATATGAAAGAAGAGTGAGATGCAAAGGTGCAAAGGGCCTTTTTTTTAGCTTAAAAGCAGCTGTACCCTCTCCTTATCTTCTGCCTTGTTCGGTCAGTTTCAACTTCTGAAGCTAGATCATCGGCATCGGCATCTTCGTCCTCATTCATGCCTACAGAGGGGGACCTCGTCAATAACCAATTTTGTTACGGCAGATAACTGGCTGAAGTATCGAGCGATTTGCTGCTCCATCAACCAGTCAGTCTTTGACAACATTTCAGGCCGTTCATTTCATTTCAGACATTTCGATATTTGGCCACATTAGACGAGGTTGCCTTACCAGTTTCCTCACCAGTCCAGCACACGTCTAGGAGATAATTCTTTGCTTTCTGAGAAAAGGTGGCTGCTTTTTGTGTTTTCCAAAGAGCCCAGCCAAAGTCCACCTGGCTAGTTAGGGATTGCTCGTCAAAATTTTACCTGAGGTCCGACCTTGAACGTAACCACCCCCTACGGATTGGCAAGTTTTCGTCCATTTCCTCTTGATCTTATTATAGGCGGATTTTTTTGTCAGCTTCACTTTGTGTTTGCCTTTGTTAATGTTCTATTGCATGGCAGTGAATGACTGAAACGTCTTAATACATCGTTCCTCTTAACAAGAATATCTCGCTTTCTTGTTCTGTCTGTGACGGATTGGGTATAATTCTCGCGATGATCCGCGTTCAGAGATCTGTGCATGTTGCTGATAACCCCCGCTTCTACGATTAGTTTGCTGAAGGTCTCTAATGTGATGAGCCTCCAAACTGTGCCAGTTGGTTTGCGCTATAAACTTGTCGCAGTTCTAAAGTTAGAGGGAGGATCGCCCGCCTCCATTTATGCGAGCGCCTCTACAGTATCTGCGTATCCCATGCAATCATATGATATAATGTTCATCTCAGTCACAAATCACCAATTAAAAAAAAAAACTGATGTTCAGATAAGCGCTCTCCTTGCCCTTCCTACTTATTCATTGCCGACTCTAAGATAGCAGTTACAGTACGCGTTCTATTAGGTTTACAGTCATCTTGCAACCAGGAAGACTCACCACCAGCTTTTATTTCTTCTGCCATCTTCAGATTTACCCCTCTCTTAACTTTAGGTCTCCGATTTTTATAAGGAGGGTACTGGCATTTACGAACCAGAAGGTCTGAATCTGACACCAAGTTGTGCACGATATTTGAGGCATATAGTGAAATCGCGGCCTTCGTTATCTCCAAATAAGCCAATACGAGCTACAATAAGTTTCTTCTCGGACGAAACGCATTTTTGGTATACATTGACATCTCTCAATGTTTTTTTTTTATGTTGTACACCCACGAATTTATGGGTATGTAGAAAAGTTAGTTGCAAATGAACAGGACAACTGCGCCATCTTGACCGCGATTAATTCGAGTTTTAGATTGAATTGAGGGCTTTTTAGACACTCGATTACTTATATGGCATCACTATGAAGACGTAATACAACTGACACACTTGCACTATATAGGATTAACAATGTCTGTTGCGTTGTTGCGGGAGGGAGGAAAATATTACCGGAAGTGTAAACTCTTTAAGAGTTTCAGAGACGTTTCAGAGATGTCTATCGTCGACTGTCACAAAACATTGAACCCCTCTAAAATTTACTGGGGAAATTGCACTTACAAACTCCTTGTTGAAAAAATTGGAATTCATTTGACCGATACGCCGGTTGTTTTAATTTTGCTTTTTCCTCGGGCTGTTACAAAACAGTTCATAAATTGATTAATGAATAAAATATTTTGAAATACCGTTGAGAATTTGTCTTTTTTTTTCTGCGTGCAAACCGAGGGTAGACAAAGTTTTCAAAACATTTGATAACAATTTCATGGGGCTCACCTCGATAATTTTCGTTGGTCAGAGTCAAGACGCGCCAACAATTTTCCAAAAAGAGAATAAAAATACAAATAAAGAAAAAGGAGAAAACATAGGAACCCGTGTTGCAGCGTGCAGATATCCTTCGAGCCAGACCTACACACCTAGGCCCGACACCACGCAAAGAAACTCGAAAGGGTGCTCTATACCACCTGGCTCGCACGTGCACGCAGGAAAGGCCATGACAATCAGCGAAAATAATAGCAAATGCAGACGATATTTGCAGTCACAAAACAGGAAAATAAAATAACAGAAGGATTAAGAACTTTCTAGAAGTGTTTTATCGTTAAAAAAGATAAACAATTTTTACTTCTCATGAAAGGTCACGCAGTCACGCTACAAACACTATTCCTGCGTGGAATTTCTTGATGGTGGAAAGTGAAAAAACGTTTTCCAGTCGTATTTCTGGAAAGATGGCCCAATTAATGAATTTTTATGGGGCTATTAAAATTTGCTTTCAAATGAGGGGGGGCAGAGTTTCCCGTCATCCGCGGTCTGGAAAAGCCCAAGTTGTTACACGCGGGAACTTGAACGTCAACAAGCACGCGACATGTGACTTCAAAATCTCCTCTCCTGTTACAGTTTCCTTATTGTGAAATGTGCAATAATGATAATAAACAATCAAATTACAGACTAATGAATGTTTTGTTCTGTACAAGAGCTCTATTTGCTGATTTTAGCAAATCTCCAAAGTAATAAACGACACAAGAAAGAAACGCTACTATTTTCCCATCGATTTTTCGCCTGCATGCATCTCTCTAAACGTGAAATTTTCCATTCGTACGAAAATTCTCTTAATTCTTTCTTTCACTGCAAAATGTATTCATGGCTACACCAATGCAGTGTACTTTTACTTCAATCGTGGTGATTGAAGTAAAAAAAATAAGCTACTGTGAATGCAAAAAATTAAAAAACAAATTTCTTCATGTGACATCCAACCTGGATGTTTCCAGTTATATCAGAATGTCAAGGCAGAACACGGACATAGTTGGTCGTCACTGGTCGATGAATGGAAGCGAATTCCATCTTGTTTCCTTCAAGCCAAGTGCGCTTTTCTTTCCATGATGGGAAATATAGTCGCCTCAAACTAGAAATGACCTTGGTATAAACAAATACAATTAACTTGCGATACATTGATTTAGAGCTTTCTTCCCAATCAGTTCATAAATAAACAATAAACCTGGTTGAGTGCGTTCTAATTTTACAGCAACTAGTTTTAATTTGCGGAAATTCACTCAAAAGCGAGGCCTTACCCCTAAAAAGAAAATCCTGAAGTAGAGAAAAAAGATATCGTGAATTTTAAAACCGTCCCCAAATACTGTTTAGCGGGATTTCCCATAACATCAGCAAATCAATGAAGATAACCATATTTCAATTGTATGGTCCACACGTGTGAAAATCATTTGACTGCAAAGGGTGAAAGTTGGTCCTTTGAGAGCACTGAGTAGAGCCGAAAAGAGCTTAGGAAAACTGTTTCCAGCACCTTCGATTTGAAGGTTTAAATGTGGTTCCAACTCTGTGTAAACTAAGATTATTCGCAGATAAAGCTACATGGCAAACTATTTTAACTTCGTGTGTAAAGACTGAAGCGCACACTTGCATTTCCGCTTTTCGCCACTCTTAAATTTTTTTTTCGAGCGGAAGGAAGCTGCAATTGGAAATAATGGTGCTGTCAATGGTCATATGTTGCATTTGAATATTTGTGAATAAAGTGATGCTTAATAGTTCCTCCCCTTCACTAGATCGTGTGAGAGCCTTATACAAGTCATGCTGTCTTGAAATCTCCACCAAGTTTAATTTAAAACAACAACAAGCCGAGATGTACAAAGTCAGCTATTTAGCAACGCACATGGTTTTGTCGCGATTCGAAATCGCAGGAAATTCTGCTTCCAATTAGGCCAGTCGAACGGTTTGGAAAAATCGAATCTCTCCGGAGGGCCTAATTTTAGCATTTTCCTTGTTTAACCGCTGCCACCATGTCTTGAAATCTCTGTCTTCCCATGATCAGTTCTGATGGTGTCTTTCCTGTAGCTGGGACAGGGGTTGCATGGTAGGCCATAGGAGCGAGGAACGGATTCTCCTGTTTTAGGATCCGCTTGGAGATTCTCACTCCACTTCATTTTCTGCGGAACCATTCGCCTGGTGGTGATGTGGGATTGATATAGTATGCTTGAATCCATAATCTGCTTTGAACTCGTCGAACATAGCTGACTTGAACAATGTGCCCTTATCGCTCACCAGTTCTTCTGGAATACACCACCGAGCAAACCCGACTTCAGCTTCTGGATAACAGTTTGGCTTTTTATCTCCATCAGGCTTAATATCTTAAGGAACCTTGAGTAGTAGTCCATTACTATTAGGTATTCCTGACCAGTTAGCTCAAATCTGTAGACATATTCTGCCATGGCCTGTCAGGTAGGACTGTAGTAATCAGAAGTTCTTTCCCCTGCGAAAGTTGGTGTTACTGATAGAAATGGCATGACTCTATCTTTGCCTTAATCTCCTTGGAAATACCCGGCCACCACATAAACAGGCTGGCACTTTCGCGGCACTTTGTTACGTCCTGGTGGCCTATGTGAATGTGTTCCAGTATTTCCTCTCTTATGATAACCGGTATCACTATGCGATCATCGTACGTTAACAGGCCACTGCTTGATGACAAGTGGCCACGTGCATCAAAGAACTCTAGTATCTGGAGTGGGACTTCCTCCACATGTGTTGGCCACCCTTAAGATGTATCTGCAACCACCTTCTGGAACTTCTTTAATTCGCTTCAGCTGGTTATCCGTGAATGGTCTTGTATATTCAACCAAGTCTACGAATGCTTGAACATATTCCACTGCATCGGGATCCTCTTCAAACTTGAGAGGGCTTCTTGACAGAGTATCGGCCACTACCAACTGCTTGCCAGGCACGTGTTCTGCTAGAGGGTTAAACCGCATTAGGCGCATTAGGAGCCTTTGGCATCGTAGTGGTGTCTTGTGAAGATCTTTCTGATTAATTAATGTTACTAATGGTTTGTGATCTGTCAAGAGCTTAAAAGTTGAAAGCCCCACCAAGTGACGTGACAATCTCTCACATGTCCACACTGCCGCAGGCACTCCTTCTCAAGTTGTGCATATTTGACCGCAGTCTCTGTGAGTGTTCTTGAACAAAATGCAGCTGGGCGGAGTTGATCACCATGATCTTGCATCAAAACCCTACCAATACCATAACTACTGGCATCTGCGCAAACAACCGTAGGCGTCTTAGGATCATAGAATGCCAGCACCATGGAACCTGCAACCATCTGCTTGACATTAGCAAATACCTCTTGCTGGATGGTCCCCAAGTCCAAGCTCTATCAGACTTTAACAGATTGGTCATTGGTTGCATTATTGTTGCAAGGTTCGGTACGAACCTTTCAAGGTAGTTTATCATACCGACAAGTTTGTCTATAGTTCTGGGACATTTGTTGTTGCTTGAAGCTCTGAAATCGCTTTCACCTTTTCAGGGTCTGGACTTAGTCCATCTGTTCTGAGGACATGTCCAAAGTAGGGTAGACTGGCCCTCTTAAACTCAAGTTTCTCTTCGCTCAATTTCAGACCTGACTCCTTCATGACTTGTAATGTTCCATTTAAGTTCTCATCATGCTCCTCAGATGACCTTCCAAACAGAATGATGTTATCCATAGTCGCTTCACAGCCTTCTTCATTCTTTAGCATATCCGTCATTTAGACACTGGAAAATTTCTGGAGCACTCGTGATTCCAAATGGTAGCCGTTTAAAACAGGATCGCTCCACTGGAGTGATAATTGTTGTCAACTTGACACTACCTGGATGTAGGGGTATTTGCCAGAATCCACTTGCTGCATCGAGCTTGGAAAAGTACTGAGCACCAGCAAGCTTTAGGGAAATATCTTCCAATACGAATCGTGTTCGCTTCACAGCATTATTCAGCTTTCTCATATTGACACAGATCCTGAGCTACCCATTAGTTTACTGTACTGGTACCATGGGTGCACACCATTCTGTTGCAACGGTTACTCTTTCGATGATGCCGGCTTCTTCCATCCGCTTAAGCTCTCCTTTTACTTTTGGCATGAGAGGAAAGGCAATTCTCCTTGCTTCGTGGATGCTCGTAGGGTTCAGCATTCTCATCTAATTGAATCTTTACCGGCTCACACTTAAACAGACCTATAACTCTGAGCAACTAAGCATCCACCTCTTCTAATCTCGAAACTGGACCCATTTCACAGGCTGTTTGACGACCCAGCAAATTGTTCGTATGATCTCCACTAATCACAAAAATATCAACTTCATACTTCTTGCTAGAATGTGTCACTGCTGTCTTAAAATGTCCAGCACACTGTAACCTGCCCACTGGACTGAAAAGGTCTCTCTGGGATGGATGTAACATGGGCTAATTTGGCAAACTATCAAAGGTAGACTTCGAAATGGCGGTAATATCTGCACTTGTATCAATTTTGAAAACCACTGGCTTACCGCTGACCTTCAGCTGAACCTTCCTTTTACCATCCTGATCCGAATCACCTGATAATGCACCTAAGAACCAACGATCAACACTGCTGCCATTTGTAGCACCACCACCATTACTATTGTTCACTTTTCTCACAGACTTGGACCAACATATAGCTGCAAAGTGACCCACCTTTTGGCATTTCAAACACTTCTTAACTTTTGCTAAACACTGTTCTGGCTTTGTGTGATGGAAACCGCATCTGCCACACTTCTTTTGACCTCAGTTGTCCCCAACGAGAACTCTCTGGCGTCTTTTTGCTTTGGACTAACTCCACTTGCTTTGACGCAAGAGAATTCTGATCTGTAACATGAGACTTGACCATTCTGACTGACGAGCTATTTGGATCGCGGTTTCCAGCGTTTAATCCGACTTCAACTGCAACCTCTGCGACACATATTTATCCAGGATTCTAATGACAATCCTATTCCGTATGTGCTGATCCCGACTGGTCCCAAAATCACAGTGTTCAGCTAATTCATAAAGGCTTCGTACGAACGATTCGACCGTCTTTCCTTTGTTTTGATTCCTTTCGTGAAAACGTGCTGGCTCGTGAATTATATTCCGTTTTGGAACGAAATGGTCATTAGACTTCGCAAAAATCACACCGATTTTGGCATCATCTCCCTCCGCTAAAGTAAAGGACTTGAAAACGTGTCCGGCTTCTCTTCCCATTGTATAAATGAGAACACTGACTTGCACGGCGCCTTCTTCTTTGTGAAGTTTCGTCGCGAGTCGAAATCGCAGGAAATTCTGCTTCCAATTAGGCCAGTCGAACGGTTTGGAAAAATCTAATCTCTCCGGAGGGCCTAATTTCAGCATTTTCTTTGTTTAACCGCTGCCACAGTGTCTTGAAATCTTAACTAAGTTTATTTTAAAACAACAACAAGCCGAGATGTACAAAGTCAGCCATTTAGCGAAGCGAATGGTTGTCTTCGCTCTGCGCATGTTCTAGTGCTACTAAGCAACAATAATCGACACAAATGCCTTATACAATTCAAATCGAAAGTAATTGTAGAGAAATTGGCCTACGGCGCAAATGATATTTTGCAGCATCTTCGTTCAATAAATAATAAAGAATTCCAGAACAATACGGTACTCTCATTCAAAAGCATAGAAGGCGTTGATACTACATCACTCCTTTTGAGCCTGGTCTCTTTCGCTGCCGTTACTTAGTTTCCTGTATCTGACAGAGCTTGTAAGAGCCTAAACAACAGCTGCCAGAGATTCATTCGATATTAATGAGCAAGCTGATATATTTTCTCTGAAAACAATACTATGTGCACAGCTCTATTCCCATGTTTCTCAATGGATAAGTTCAGATTAGACTATTGTGGAAAAAACTTCAAGACTAATGCAATTTACTTTCAATGTTAACAAAGACAACGATCGCTACGTTGGCGTGCTTAAATCTCAAATTTCAAATCGGCGTGCTGCAAACGACGCCTGAACTTTCCAATATTTGTAAAAGTGCGGATGAAAATCGCCAATATTCAGGGCCTGTACTTCGAAAATGCGCTCCCCTATTTTAATGACAGTATTGTTTCATTCTGTTCTCTCTCTCTCTCTCTTTTGATCACACTATCTTTTATAACCAAACCAGGGAAGACAATTGGATGTAAGATCAGCTCTGGTATATTGTTACTTGATCACTATTAGCTTAATAACAATTTGGTGTAAATGTTCGAAACGTTCAAGGGATCTTCCGCGTTGAAATCAAGTACGGCTTCACGCATCTGATACATTCAGCGTTTCAGGGTTATTCTTCGATTGGTATCGTACAGATATAATATGTCATAGTCCACAAAATATGGGAAGTAACCTGTCTTTGAGCGAATACGAGTAAGTCAAAACTAAAATCTCGATGTCTTTCCGGAATTTTAATAATAGTTTCAGGCTTCTGTTGCTCCCGCTAGACCTAGCTCCTGCAGTTATTCGCGCATTTGAGCGGTCGTCCTCTAGTTAAACGAATAAGCGGAATAGAAAAGTGGAAAACTGTCGACAACAATTTGTCTCTGTAGAGCTAAATGCCGAAAAAACTAATGGATGGCATCCAATACCACACATATCAAGAACACGATTTGACCTGGCAATCCGTCCTTTATATAACAACGAAAACAGTGTAAACTATCTGTGTTTTCCGATCCGCCATCCGCCATCCGCATTCACCATCCGCAGTCATCCGGTCTGCGTTTTACAGACACGCCGTATTTATTTCATCATTTCCTTTAGACTTAACATAAACTGTTGGAGATTTCATTCGACTCTAAAGGGCCGGGTTCAAGAAGAATGTATATTTATATATATCTTAATGTTCCACAATTAAGGAGGATTCCTCGATACCATATAATCAGAAAATTCCCGCAAAGTAAACAGTAAAGTTCAACGAATAAAAAGTTTAAATTCAATTTCAAAGAAAGCAATGGGTAAATCATAAGTTGAAATGCAGTTATCCTTTAGCTCCCAAGATCTCATTAGTAATTCTCCTTACTGTCTGACACTCCTTTTGATGTCAATTTGGAGAATTTGGTGTTGGATCAATTACTTTATTCTCACCCCTTCTATGCCTGATATTGTATTGATATTGTATGGAGAAATTCTCTCTTGGTCACTCATGGGAAGTAACCTTCCTTTGTTTCATTACAAAATAGCGGAGAAAGTGATTACGATTCATGGTAGATGGTAGCAAATGATTGATATTCCGCCATGCCTTTGATCTCTCTAGATTCCACTTTTAACTGGTGGCTGAGACAGAATTCAGACGAGTCAAAGCTTGATTCAAGCCAACTGAGGTGTTTCAGTAAGTTGATGGATCAAATTAAGTAGTCTAAGAACCATCACTGTCACCTAGTTGGCCAAAAGAGGCACAAAATATACCAATAGACGTTTATCACGTACCTTTCTAAATGAGCCGTTTTGATGAATGTCTTTGAGTTATCTTAACGTACGAGGCTCAATATCTGTATGTCATCATCTATAACAAATGCAAATAATTTTGTTTAACCAAATATGTTGATTATGACACTTCAAAATCAACGAATTCTAATGAATGTTCGGTTCCACACGGACGACAAGATGTAACTCAGCCCGATTGCTCCCTAATTTTCTTTGATACAATGTCTAGGTGATCTATGGTTATGCACGCCTCATCTTGAGGTGCGTATTTTGGTCGAGTCATTAAGTATGTTTCCTTAACTTCAACCGACGCCATTCAAACTGCTATTGACGCAAAGCTTTCTGTACTATGTCAAGTGAACTGTGTCCCAAGGGCCATAAATATCAGAGAAAAAAATGCAGAATTAAAATGTGGGGCTAGCCTAATATTAGGGACTTTAAGCAACGAGAACGGGGACGGTGACGGGAACTCCAAAACCCGCAAAAAGACTGGGGAGAGAACGCCGTTGTGACGGGAATACTTCTAAACAGTTACGCAGCCATCACAAAACGCCGCTCATGATGTCTTTGAAAGAAGTTCGAAATCAACTTTTGATTAGCCACGATGATGGTGTGATAAACGATGAGGAACTTCTACTCTTGTACGATTTAAACAGGTCCGATAATGTTGATCTTTCGTACAATTCAATTCTCCTTTTGTAAAAATGTAGACATCACTTACAATGTTTGAAGTAATCCACCCACCCAAAAAAAATAACTCTTACATACATAGCATGCCTATGTTTAATTTTGCGATGTGCTTTTACAACAGAAAATTCCACAATGGAGTATACCAAAGATCAACTGAACTACTTCCGAATATGTTACATCACCTTCAATTTGATTGTGGGAGCATTAAGAAAAGTCTTCAAAGGAGAATGGAATTCCCGTTACAAAGCGAGGCTGGGTGAATGGGAAGACACCGCAAAGAATGGTCTGGACTTCTTCAACAAAGAATCCAAAAAGCCGAGTCATGGGCGAAAAGCTGCTTACCTTGTAACAATAAAGAATGGGAAAACAGAAGAATGGGACTGTAGTTGCCTATTTTTTGCTATTTTGTTCTCGTCTAGCATTGGTTTATTAATTAGCGCGGCCACCAGAAGTGCTATCGATGATCTTCGTCTAGTCAGAAATAAAGTTGCCCATATCAGTGGGGCAACTCTTACTGTCACACAGTTTCAGAATCACGTGGGGATAGTTTTAAAAGCTTTTAAGTCCTTAAGTCTTCCAATCTCTGACATCGAAACGGTTAAAAATCAGAAAAGTTTTCCTACAGCAGAAGTCAACGGCTTGAAGGCACAGGCAGCAAATCTCCAGGCAGAATTACAAACAGCGAAGTCCGATGTCCAAGACGTTAAAGACGCAATCAAAGCAAAAGAGGAAGAAAATCTGACGCTTACCTCTGAGTTAAAAGAAGCGAAAGAAGAAATGAAATGTCTAACAGAAGAAATCAATCGCAAAGTCGAGTCTTTCTGTCTTTTTACATCTAGCCCACCACACCAAATCATCCTGCGGAGGAAGGACGTCACAAAAATCATGGGAAAATTGAAAGTACTTGAAGAAAGATCTAACAGAGCAGTTAGTACCGTTTATCTATCGGGAATACCAGGATGCGGAAAAAGTCAAATTGCAAGACAGATCGGAGAACAGTTCTTCACAACTAAATCCGGCGAAAGTAAAGGTTTGACATTTGTTGCAACCCTTAATGCTAAAAGTCTCAAGACTCTTACTGATTCGTACTTCTCTTTGGCTAAAAAATTGGGAATTACGGAGTATACTGTAAGTAAGCTGGCTTTTACGGTACAGCTGGAGAGCGCAGGTGAAACAATTCGACATCTACAGCGTTTGATCAGACCGATTATTAATCTTTTCTCCAACTGGTTGATGATTGCTGATAACGTAGAGGACTTGCCCTTAGTCCGTAGCTTTCTTCCTCAGACTGGTTGTAAAGACTGGGGTCTCGGTCAGGTTCTGATTACAACTCAAGATGCCAGTGCCATCCCAACAAGTGCCCCCCATACCTACCACGAGTCACTGAGCGCAGGTATGCTGCTGGATGATGCACTACAGCTCCTAAAAGTAGTATCGCAAATCGTTTTCAGTCATGAACAAGCTGAAGAGGTTGTTGAGGTTCTGGAGTTTCAGCCACTCGCTTTAGCAGCTGCTGCATTTTACGTCAATACTGTTGTGAAACATGGCTCCCCAAACTTCGTATGGAAGAATTATCTGGAAGTCTGTTCTCGTGGTGAACGTGAAAGTACAGAAAAACTTCTTGCCACGGAAAGCGAAGCGTACCCCAAGACAATGACCGCCTCTATAAAAATGGCACTAAAAACGTTTTCGGACAGAGAAGACGTTCTACGGCAGACATTCCTTCTCTTTTCGCTAATTGCTTCAGACCCTCTTCCCATAGAAGTCGCTGTTGACTTTGTCAGGGCTCAAACCTCAGGCAACACAGACGAGCTAATCAGAGCGAAGATTCTAAAATCCTCCTTGATTACTTGTTTGTACAATGAAAACGGGACTCCTGAATATTTAAAGGTACTCAACACGGTATTTCAAATCCTCAAGGAAACTTCGACATCTTCTTTTTCGGAAAGAGAAAGAGTTCCCAGCATATGTCATGCTATCAGTGGTCTCCATTCTTTAACTGAATCAGAGCGAGGTAATTCGTTCCAGAGTCCAGAAGTCTGTGTCAAACTCCGAAAAGTTACAGCCCACAGTAAATGCTTACATTTCCACTTTCATAACATTCTTACCGCTACGTTTTCATCTAAATCGACTTTAATGAAACGACTAACATCCTTCATTACTCTGAACACGATTGTTTTGTGGCTTTCGGGAACAGCTGCTGTTTGTTGTGACCTGAGCAATCCTTCAGACGCAAATCTGTTTTCTACATCAGCTCGTGAACTAGCTGTAGACAGTGACAGCTTGGTTAGGGCAAACGCACTCACGGTACACGGCAGGGTGTTAATGATGTTATGTCACCATAATATTTCCATTCGAGTCTTTGAAAGAGCTATCGAGATTTACAAAAAAAGTGATGGAGCAGAAAACCCAAAGCTAATAAAGGTGTATAATGACTTAGGAAATATTTATCGAATAACCGGAAACTACCATGCTGCTAAAGAATGTTTTGAGAAGGCAATCGAAATTATAGAAAAGAGCCATTTCGAGGTAACTGCTGAGGTAGCAGACGTATATCAGAAGATGGCCAATCTTTTGCATGACTTGGGAAAGAATACTATAGCAAAGGATTATTTCGAGAATGCCCTCAATATCAGCAAAAGTATTTACGGGGAGACAGATGCTCATGTAGCAAAATGTTATAACAGCCTAGCAGTTGTTTACGTTGAACTCGGAAAGTACATTGAGTCTAAAGAATGCCTTGAAAAAGCACTGGCCATCCAGAAAGAAATTTACGGCGAGGAACATGGTGATGTAGCGACTAGTTACAGCCACTTGGGGATTTTTCACAGAAAACTCGAAAACTTCATCGAAGCTAAAGATTACTTCGAGAAAGCGCTGATGATCATAACGAAGATTTACTCCCCAGAACATGCAGATCTGGCGGTTATTTTTGACAACTTTGGAACTCTTTACAGTGACCTCGGAAATTACAATGAAGCAAAAGAATCCCACAAGAAAGCATTAGTCATCAGAAGAAAGATTTACCACGACGAACATGCTGATGTAGCAACAAGTTACAACAACTTAGGAACTGTTTACAGTAAACTTAAAAAGAACAATAAGGCAAAAGAATGCTACGAGAAAGCACTCATCATCAGGAAAAAGATTTACGACGAAGAACATTCCCATATAGCATCAAGTTATAACAACTTGGGAATTGTTTACAGTAACCTCGGAAAGTTCAACGAGGCAAAGAAATATTACCAGAAAGCACTTGTCATCATGAAAAAAGTTTACGACGAAGAACATGCTGATGTAGCATCAAATTATAGCAATCTGGGCACCTTCTATGCTGAAGTCGGAAGTTACAAGGAGGCAAAAGAATACCACGAAAAAGCCCTGACCATCAGAAAAAAGATTCAAAATGAGGAACATTCCCATGTTGCGGCAAGTTACAATAATTTAGGAATTTTTAACAGCCATTGCGGAAAGCACATCGAAGCGCTGGAATACTTTGAGAAGGCTCTGGCCATCAGGAAAAAGATTTTCGGTGAGGAACATACTGATGTAGCAGAAAGTTACCACAACTTGGGGGTTGTTTACAGTCACCTCGCAAAGTACAATGAAGCAAAAGAACATTACGAGATAGCACTATTCATCTGGAGAAAGATTTACGGCGAGGAACATGGTGATGTAGCGGCAAGTTATAACAGCCTGGGAGTTGTTTGCGGTAACCTCGGAAAGTACAGTGAGGCAAAAGAATACCTCGAAAAAGCACTGATCATCAGGAAAAAGATTTACAGGGAGGAACATGCTGATGTAGCGGCAAGTTATAACAACCTGGGAGTTGTTTACGGTAACCTCGGAGAGGACAGTAAGGCAAAGAAATTGTACGAGAAAGCACTGTTCATCTTAAAAAAGATTTACTATGTGGGACATGAGCTCGTAGCGGCAATTTACCGTAACTTAGTAATTGTTTGCAGTCAACGCGGAGAGCACTCTGAAGCAAAAAATTATTTCAAGAAAGTACTGGTTATTGTGAATTCTTCCGATGAGGTACATTCTGCTGAAGCGACGAGTTCTATCAACCCTGGAAATATTGACAATCGCCTTCGACGTGTAATGAATGCAAAGAACTCAAAGAGAAAGCACTGACCTTTAAATACGAGATTTACGACGAGGACCATACTAGGGTAATAAACGCTTACTGTAGTCCAGGAGCTGTTTATAGTAACCTTGAATTTTATAGGTACATAGTCGCGGAAAGGCCCTGATTATCAAGCTAAAAGAGATTAATTAATAGTGAGGGACATTTTGATACAATAAGTTTTCGCAAGAGGGAATTTGTCAAGCAATCTGGACCTGACAATTTCCTTCAAGTTCGGCTTGGGAGAGTTCCAACTTTGCCTTGACAACACTTGTTATCAATTATCAGGCTATACGTAACACTTAACACACTTTGATACTGCTTTCTTAATTGCATGCGCCAGAGTATAGTTGGGGTGGTTTGAGTCAAGGGGTGATTTTCCAATTGATTCTCTTATGTAAATCATGCATGTGGTAATATTGCTAATGGGTACAACGAGACACTAACATGTCTCAAAAGTCCTTCATCATCCTTAAATTGAATTTGAAAATGCGTATTGAAGTCATTAGGGCATCACCAGTTTGAATTCGTTTTTTGATGATTTACCTGAGTAGATGGTAGTTCTTCTCATTTAATCTGCTTAGATAAATAGGAAAGGGCTTGCCTTAGAGAGTGTATGGAAATGTGGGGAAGTGTTGAAAGGCTGTTACCTTGTACTTCTCATTTTTTTGGACATATATTTTTAAATTATCGCCTAAAATTTGTGTTTCCTCATTAGCCATTACACGCAAATAAAATTAACAATAAATGGTGCGGAAACCTACGGAAAACCAATGTGGCTAGCAGCTTAGGTTTATTCGAAAGAAAAGCAGGATGATTAATAAGGACAGCATAGGATAATAACATTTTCAGACGATATACTGCGAGGAGAGAATCACGTTTCGCTAGGTTGTACTTGATTACTTGCTCATGTCACGCATCGCTTTTTGTTAATTCTCATGACTGATAATTTGCGTAATTTCGGATCCACTTGTATACAAGTTTCAGTATGTAATCAGTTAGAGCATGGTTCGTCCGGATTTTTTCATATTATGAGTATGTGCTTATAAATTGTGTGTGAAATGTGAATTCTTTTGTTAGCCGTGGAAAGTTGCAAGGTTTAGAGTACAGTTTGCCTTCAGCCGACCAAAAAGGGCCAACTTTACCGCTTACCATCTTCGAAAGAAGCTAAACGTCAATCGTCAAATTATTTTCAGTGAAAGAGTGCGAGCTCTGAAAAGAGCCTCCGACCGCGAACAGTTTACCTTCATCATGAGTTAACTTCGACAGCAGATGCACATCACGGTTTTAAAATTCGCGCCGATTATTGCGAATAATTTTTACAAGAGAACGAGTTTCTGTAATAGCCATTGTTTAGATTGACAGGTGTATTGTTGTATTCATGGTTGGGCCGAAGACAATGGCTCCCTAGCTAAAAACGAGCCATTTTGAACTCAACTTCGACTGAAAAAATTTTTAAACAGGTTCCTGTCAGCCATTTTTCGCAATCAAAACGGCTTCTGTGAGAGGGAAGAGTAATCTACCATTTACCGTGCGGTGATATTTTATTTGGAGGGTAGTAAGAGTTTTCAGAAAATTGCTCTCGAAAATGACTTTCATACTAAAAATAACCGAATTTTGTGCACATGAATAATTCTTCTACTTCGTAAATTTCCTTCATTTTAGATGCAAATTGTAGATATATCTTTAATCTTCGAAGAAGCGTGCGCCGATTTAGAAGTTAGCACTTTTAAAAATTCGAAAAGTTACTGAATTTTCCTGAAGCTTAGTGGGCCAATCCTAGCTCATTTTCATCTCATTTGGGGCTCATCAAAGCGAGGTCGCGCTCAAATTTGCCGCTTCATCGGTTGTGAATAATTATAACGATGACTACGAATTCTGCCCGATGTGGTTGTCAATGAAACGGCTGCGAATCTTCTTTTTCTCTACTGAACCTCTATTATAATTAGTGCGCCCGCGTTTTTCATTCTTTTTCAAGCGCAGCAACCAAGAGTATATTACAAGCTGCTCGTCACGGATATCCCTGACTCTCGCCTTATGTAATTCCTTTTTTGTTTTTGCCACACGAATAAGAAATATCTGAAACACCTCCCTTCTCCTCCCCCCTACCTACACCATAACTCACGAGGCGCTTTGTAAATCTAGTTCGAACCGGAAGTAAAGAAATCAGTGGCTCTTCGACGGTAGATGACAGTTAAAAGGATAAATGCCTGCTCGGTGATTTGACAAAAAATGTATAGATTAAACCATTTCACAAAACACATTGTACTTCTCCTGTTTAATCAGAGGTGTGAGGCGATATCGACTATGGAAGCAGTGCAGGGATTCCGCCATTTTATCTTGAACAGGATCATAATTCTCCTCCCTACCCTATCTTACTGTAAAATTGCACCTATGCTCCTGATCTTGAAAAAAACGGTCTTGGAGGGATTGCCAAATAAAAGGTAGAAGTCTTCCTCTATCAATGTGTTATTCAGGCATTTACAAAAATTTTTACAGCTGCGGTCCTTTATTGACAATCATTCGACTATCGTTAACTGACGCTTATAGGCTCATCTACTTGTATACAAAGATATTGCATTCGATTATATACCCCCTCGATATAAGCCCTCCTCTGGCTTTTCTTATTTCGAGAGATACTTTCGTACTTCAAACAGAAAATTTGAAAAAATTATTGTTAACTCCATGTGTACCAATACGTTGATATACTCTCTTGATATATACCTCAAATTTTAATTCTGTTTCAAATGTAATGAAATTAATTCGATTTATTGTCATCGGGCAGAATGTCATTTGTTCTCGCGACATTTACTTGCAGTAGCGACAAAACTGTCGATCTGTAATATCGGCGGCGAAGCGTACACTGGTTGATCTTTATTGGACGAGATGTATTGTTATGTATCGAGACTATCCAATACCTTTCAAGACTAAATTGCTCCAAAAACCTGACAAAACCATCTCGGAACAGCCTCATTTCCTCCGCGAGATATCTACGGCTGTCAGACCTGGCTTAGTTCCCAGTCCGAGCCATAGACAGTTTCGTCTGTACCATTTCCAGTGATATGATTGGTCGAGACAAAACCAAAACACACTGATGTGGCCGAGAGAGGATTGGGACGATACTTTTTCCTCTTGGCTTTTCGTGGCGGCCATGAGGTAATGCGAGAGGAACAGTTGTGCCTAAATCCCACCGGCTAAAAATGAATTTTAGGTCAAATTCATCTAAAACTTGTTACTACGGTTTGCTTCACATTTTACTTTTTCTGCACTCCCAATTAGTCTTACACGCCTTTGAACCGCTTTTTTCAAGAATTCGTTTCCAGGCCTAGAAATGACTGCTGGCTAGAGGTACAGCTTGCATATTTAGTCAAATTTGCCCAATTTTTATAGTGGTTGCTTCACACTCTACTTTTCTGCACTCCAAATTAGTCTAACAATCCTTGGAATCACTTTTCTCATGAATACATTTACATTTTGTTTTTTCTTATTTAGTCTTAAACCTCTATAGCTGGTAGGATCTTTGGAGGCTTAGAAACACTTGAACTACAGCTTGCATATTTAATTAACTTTGCCCAATTTTTATTACAGTCTGCTTTGCATTTTACTTCTTGGCATTCCATTTTAGTCTTATACTACATTAGAATCACTTTTTTCAAGAATATCTTCTTGTTCCTTGGTCATGTACCTACCACTGCACACAAGCCATGAGCATCAAATGACTCTTTATAGGGAATCAGCTGAAACTAAAGGACATGTTCCCCTTTTGGGAGTAGGCATTATTAAGTAATAAGTAAAGGGTTTCTGGTTGGTGTTCAAATAAGAAAGGTTTGATTTCTTCGTGACAAAAGCAATTGTTTTTAACAAAAATACAGTAAATAATACAAGCACAGGTTAATCTCATTTATTTATTGTATAAATTCTATATATATATAAAGAGAGAGTAAAAAAACCATTTTATATTTTCAAGAATAACTTGTGTTAAGGTTTTCATACAGTCATACATGCTCTTAAATATCATTGAAAATTCAAAAGGAAAATATCAATTTGGTGAATTAAAATCATGTTATCCTATGACTACCTAAAGATTACTTGATTTCAGTATTTCAGGCAATAGTTGGCCTTGTCAACAATAATTCTAATCAAACACAAATATCATGAAAATAGAGACTGCTCCTTTCAAAGAAATCCCAATCATACTCAGTATGCAGAGTATTACATGACAAACTTCAGTAAATCTGGTTGACAAGTTCAAATCAAAATGAACTTTTTGTCAAATTCATCTAATACTGGTTTGATTTGAATTGAAATAAATCCACAACCAAAAAAAATACAAATCAGACTAGTTTAAAATTTATTTACTTAAGAGTCATTTAAAACATATCAGTGTTAATGATTTCAAGCTTACTTCAGACACATAAGCAAGCTGCCCCTGTGTCTGATGGTGTTTTCTGAGTAATCCTAGATCCTACAAGCCAGATGAACAAGACTGCAAAGCATGAAAATATAGCTATACGGGGGTAACTCC
The DNA here is from genome assembly GCF_964200805.1 of Pocillopora damicornis. Classification (NCBI taxonomy): domain Eukaryota; kingdom Metazoa; phylum Cnidaria; class Anthozoa; order Scleractinia; family Pocilloporidae; genus Pocillopora; species Pocillopora damicornis. The sequence continues at coordinate 6,131,576 of NC_142683.1, forward strand.
ACAACAGTACGAGACTAACATGGAATTTACAAAGGTTTTTCCATAAATCAAAAAGTAAATGAAATGAACCTTATTCACTTCAAATGCACAAAGTACCCCTGGCCTGTAGTATTTTCTAAGTTGATTAAATATGTAAGCTGTACCTCTAGTATTTTCTAAGCCTACTAAGATCCTAAAAGCTAGAGGTACCAAATTAAACAAAATGTAAATGTATTCATGAAAAATGTGATTCCAAGGAGTGCAAGACTAAGTTGGAGTGCAGAAAAGTCAAATGTGGAGCAAACCTTAGTAAAATTTGGGCAGACTCGCCTAAATATGCAAGCTGTACCTCTGGCCGGTAGTATTTTCGAAGCCCCCTAAGATTCTACCGGCTAGAGGTACAAGACCAAATAATAGTTAAAATGAAATGGAAAATTATTCTTGAAAAAGTGATTCAAAGGGGTGTAAGACTAATTTAGAGAGCAGAAAAAGTAAAATGTGAAGCAAACCACAGTTACAATTCAGTAAGTCGACTAAATACGCAAGCTGTATCTCTAGACGGTTGTATTTTCTAAGCCTACTGAGATCCTACTAGCAAGTGGTACAAGACAATAGAAATTTCATCTTGGGATCTTTCTAATCAGTAGCACTATAAAAAGGGCTAAATAGTGGCGATACTATTCATAAGTTTTGTTTACCTTTGCAAACGTAGGTCTTAGCGGCTACGGTGTTAAGAACAAGAAACTTAAGATCGGCGAGGGTGAAAGAAACAGCCAAACGAAATTTCTTTGCAATTGATTTAAACTCCATGATGTATTTTTCATATGTAAAGCATGTAATAATGTTCATGTCTGGTTGAAGGTTCAATCACGTCGCTTGATTGTTGGCAACACTGAAATAGCCCGCCATATTAGAATAGCCGATTATCACCCGACTCGGAAACTCGTTACTAGTGCTCCTCGGATGTACCTCCCAGCCGGCAGGATTTAGACACATCCGGGAATTAGTCTCCGAAACAAAACAATTAAGACAGTATTAATATTCAGCAAGCTTTAATACAAAGAGAGTGAATAATTAACATAATAAACAGTCGATTCTAAGAATAGCTAGCAAAACACAGACACACAAGGCGTCATTGTTTTTTTTCGTGTCGGTGACAACGAAGGAAGCTTTCTGCTCCCTCGCCTTCGATGGACGTTGAAACGTTTCTCCACAATCTCCGTGCTCGGGTATGTTGTACTATCTGTAAAAACATATTCACGGACCCAAAACAGCTCCCGTGTCTCCATGATTTCTGTCTACAATGCTTGGAACGTCGGCACGAAACAAGCAATGGTCGAGACACAATCAAATGTCCGGATTGCCAAGCTCTTAGCACAGTGCCCGATAGTGGCGATTTGAAAGATCTACCGACCAGTTATTATCTGAACGGCTTGATTGATGTTTTAGCCATTAAAGAGCGAAAAGCCAGCCAAGTACGGTGTGGAAATTGCGACAAGAAAAGCTCTCAGAGTTTTTATTGTTTCCACTGTTGCATTTTTTATTGCCAAGAATGCGTCAATGGACACAACATCCTTCGAAGCAACGAGGATCATCGTGTTCTGGCGCTCAAAGATTTCCAAGACAAGGACTTTGAGGATGTGTTGAAACGACCTTCTTTCTGTCCACAGAAGTGGCACGAGAAAGAAGAGCTGAAATATTTTTGCAAGAAATGCGAGATGGCAGTTTGCCAAACCTGTGTTGTGATAGATCATGCAGGTCACGCTTTGGTGAGCATAGATGAAGAAGCTGAAAGAAGAAAGATTGAAATCGAATCACTGCTTAAAGCACAGAAACGCAGTTTACAAGAAAAGATGAACGCTCTTGATAAAATTGATGAAGAATGTGCTAAAATAATAAAACATGGCGAAGACGTGAAAAGAGATGTTCAAAAGTTTGTGGATAAGTTAATTGCAACTATTGAATCGAAGAAGGAAAATTTCATAGCGGCAGTAGAAAACGAAGCAAACGAAACTGTAATCGCGCCAAAGAAGGAGATGGAGAACCAGCTCGCCTCATTAGAATCATCATTAGAAAGAGCTGAGAAACTGTTATCGCAGGGTACTGATATCGATGTCGTTCAACTGAGTCAATTTCTGGAGTCCATGCTCTTCGACGAGGCTGATCAGTTACAGCCAGCAGACCGTGATCTTGACAGGCTGTCTGCTATGGTTTTCGTGGGAAATGAAAGTTTATTGGAAACTATCAGCACCGAAGGAATAGGAACATTGCAATCATGAAAACAACACCAAACATTACGACAGTCTGTCGCTAGAATAAAACAAAGCGTTAACAACAAGGCTTGTTATTTGGCCGTGCGATTTTTTCGTCTGGGATATTCTTATTTGTACTTACGGAAATCTCAGCGAAACATTTTCCCCGTTCGATAGCAAGTATATGAGTAGGTCTGGTTGTTAGAGATTCGATTGAATTGGTTTATTATGATCACGTTTCGTTTACACGTTTCATGCATGTTCTAGTTGGCCATCTATACAGTGTTTTTATGTACAGGTAACTGTTTTCGTAGTTCTCTTGTGGTGTTAAATACACCTAGCTTGTTTATTCCTACGATGATTATCATTATTGACCACTTATAGTTTGCGTGACGTTCAAAGGAGGAGAGTTTGTACTAAGAAAGGTGTTAAAAGGCAAACTATTGCGAAACTAAACTCCTCCAGGTCGGGTTTTATTTTCTATGCAAATATATCTTTTGTCGTATTGCAACATAATCCAATATATTTTAGCTTAGGCCATTCCCACAAGATGTTTCGTTTCCTATCGCCCGACCGAACCACTGTACATTTGAAAAAGCTGAAGAAAGCTATTAACTTTCGAGATACCTTCTCTAGCCAGTGTAAATTTCATATTCAACTTAATTAACACTGAATGTCAAATTCATCGTAAAGGAGATAGGCACGCAAGACTTTCTTCTAAATAAACATTATTTACGTCTAATTTCCAGTTTGCATATTTCACAGGGGATGTTAGAGTTACGAAAATAGTGAGAAAAATAATGCCTTATTTTGGTCAAATATGAGTTTATGTCTTAGCATTATTTTGTGGGTTGCCGAGAACAATTTCGCCATTTCGCATGTTTGGACAAATTTTAATCGCCTTAAACGTCGGTTAGGGAGCTCATCGACTTCACAGCGGCTTTGGATTAAAAAAACCCTCAGTTCATCTCTTGGATTAACTGATCGTGCTTTCAGGAACAAAAATTAAACAAATGCTGAGTTTTATCATCGGATTCACCTCAGCTAAACTTCTACGGCTTTTCAGGGGCCGGAGCCGGGTCTGCCGTCTGTTTTCCTCATTTTAAGGTGATTCCTCAGGAAAAATAGTTAACGACACTCGATCGGGCGCTAATCACGCGCATCATTTCATCGGTTCACGGTAATTTTTGCGGTGGCTGGAAGCAAGGGTTTTTAAAGTAACACTTGAAAATAACTTGATTGGTTGAAAGACTCGAGTGTACGAAACAATTAATGTATAATTCGTGGAGAAATCACGCAATTTTAAACGACATCGATACAAAAAGTTCGGCTCGTTGCTTTCAAGGTCATAATTTACATTCCTCGAGTAATGGGCTTCGCACACGCTTTTGGCTATATCCATTTTCCCTTCAAGTTGTTTTTTACTCACTCAATTTAAAGGGGATGATTTGTTCACCAAATTTATGCGATAAAAAATATGGTACTGGTTCATCGTGCTCGCGGAAGAGCTAAAGACCATCCTACCTGGTTTATTGATTGAAATACAATACCTTGTTCTAGGAATGCGCGCAAGAGTCTTCGCCTGATTACGTGATTTTCATGCGCAGTTCAGGATGCGTAGTACAATACGAGCAATCATATTATCGTTCCAGATAATTTTCAGTTTCATTCAGCAAGGATGCTTATAGCAGGGTCATGAGGATCAGGCGAGACAATTTGATTGACGTACAAGCTTTAAAAACAACAGATTAGGTTAGCGCTCATTCCAAGAATTGCTGATTAAAACCCTTTAACTCCCAAGATTTGATTGTCAATTCTCCCCTCTAGCTGCTACACATTTCCTTGTAAATTAGTTACGAGAATTTGATATTTGATCTAGATGACAACTTCAACCTGATAAGTCTGAGTATTCTCATTACCTTTTCGCTTGATAATATATGGATATTATGGGGAGAATTTGCGTGTTAATCACTTCTGGGAGTAGAAGGGCTAAAAAAAACTCTCCAGGCTTCATGGTTTCAAATTGACTGATTCCTCGTGAACACTACTTTGCACACTGGCGTTTAAAAACGACATGGATATCAAAACGTTGCTTCATAACCTTCGCGAAGAAGTTTCGTGTTCAGTGTGTACTACCATATTCACGGATCCGAAACAGCTCCAATGTTTACACAGTTTCTGCCTGAAGTGCTTGAAGCAATGGCACAGAACAAGTCGTGGCCGAGACACAATCAGATGCCCGAAATGCCAAGCTCTCAACAAAGTGCCGGAAAGTGGCGATCTGAAAGATCTACCAACCAGTTTTTACCTGAACGGCCTGATTGATGTGTTAGCCATTAAAGAATGTCAAAACAGTCAAGTACAGTGTGGAAATTGCGACAAGAAAAGCTCTGAGACATCTTATTGTTTCCAGTGTTGCATATTTTATTGCCAAGAATGCGTCATTGGACACAACATCATGCGAAGTAACAAAGATCACCGTGTTCTGGCGCTCAAGGATTTTCAGGAGAAGGACTTTGAGTGTGTGATAAAACGACCGTCCTTTTGCTCAAAACAGCGACACGAGAAAGAAGAGCTGAAATATTTTTGTAAAAATTGCGACGCTGCGGTTTGCCAAACTTGTGTTTTGATGGACCACGCAGGTCATGCCTTGGAACACTTAGAAGAAGAAGCTGAGAGGCAAAAGATTGAAATCAAATCATTGACTGAAGATCAGAAACGCAATTTACAAGCAAAGATGAACACTGTTGGTCAGCTCGAAGAGGAGTACGCTCAACTGATTGAACAAGGCGAAGACGCGAAAAGAAATGTTCATAGATTTGTCGACGACGTGATCGCGGTCATTCAAGCCAAGAGGGAAAATATTATTGCAAAGGTTGAAAGCCAAACAAAAACATCCCTTCAAGCTCTAACAGCTGAGAAAACGGAGACTGAGAGTCAAATAAAGAGCATTGAATCAACGCTGGAAAAAACCAACGAGCTTTTGACGCGACGTACAGACGCTGAAATCGTTCAACTAAAGAAATCATTGTGCGCAATCATTGCGACTCAAAATGCAAGCCAACCGATTAAGCGTGACCCGAATAACTTTCCTGCTCCGGTTTTCATGGAAAATCAAAAGATGCTAGATACAGTCAACTCCGAAGAAATTGGAAGTGTACTACATGCATGCAACAAAACGGAAGCAGGAATGTCTGTTACGGAGGGCAAAGAACTGAGCGAAGCTTTTGTAGGACGCGAGGTGCAGTTTGTTTTGGTCACGAAAAACGCTCAAGGAGAGCGATGTTATTTTAAACATGACAATGTAACAGTAGAGATCACTGACGAAAAACATAGAAAATGTGTCACAGAGGTGCGAATAAACAACAATGGAGACGGAAATTATCGCATCAGCTACTTTCCAAGAGATTTAGGCAGATTCATAGTGAGAGTCAAGGTAAATGGAGAACAAACTCTAGGAAATCCTCTGATTGTGCAGGTAAAACAGTTTAAGTCTGTTATCGTTTCAACTTTTGGAACTTTCGGCTCGTGCGTTGGGAAGTTTAATAAGCCTTGTGGTTTGGCAGTAAATGCCAGTGATGAGATAGCTGTAACCGAATCTTATAACCACCGAGTTCAAATCTTTAACACTGATGGACATAATTTAAGATCCTTCGGTCGAAAAGGTCACGGGATGGGAGAATTTAGTAAGCCGAAGGGAATTGTATTTCACCAAAATGGGAATATTTTTGTGGCAGACCAAGATAACCATAGAGTCCAGGTTTTCAGTGGGGAGGGTGTTTTCCTAAGAAAATTTGGAGGAAAAGGAAGCCATAATACTCAGCTCAGTTTTCTTCGCGGTTTATCTGTGGATAGTGATGGAAATATTCTTGTTGTTGATAAAGGTAACAAGGAAATCAAAATATTTTCCCCCGACGGAAAGTTTTTAAGAAAGTTTGGTGGGCAAGGCTCTTTAAATTTTCCTGTCCACTGTGTTCAATGTGATAGATATCTCATAGTGTCAGACAGGGGTGACCAATGTATTAAAGTGTTTGACAGGAATGGAACCTTTCAGTACAAGTTTGGAAAGCAAGGTAGAGGGGACGGAGAATTTGAAAATCCCAACGGTTTGTCAGTAAACAAGTCAGGACACTTGATGGTCTGCGATACAAGTAATCACAGAGTACAGATATTTGAGCTGAGTGGAAAGTTTGTTGCTAAGTTTGGAACAAAAGGTAGAGATCCTGGCGAATTTGATTTCCCTCGATCGATTTCAGTGCTAAGTGATGGCCGCATTATTGTGTGTGAGTTGGGAAACCATCGCATTCAGTTGCTCACGTTCGAATACAAAACTCCAGCTGCCTCAGGTGTAGATAATTCGATCTGATTTGCGGTGCCGAAAGAATGAAAGAGCCATGGCTAGAAATCGAGGTCAGTCAGCGGCTGATGTCGCGAACGCAACACGAGCTGCGTTTCACCTTACTGCGTCTGCGCATCCCACTAAAATCAAACATCTTTTTTGAGTTGAGTTCCTCTTTCCTCCTTGTCCCTTTGGCCTTTGCATAATCACTTTGTACTTTTCCACAAATTTTTCTTAAAGATTCATTAACTTCTAGTCTAATTTTTTCATCACTGCTAATTGCAAATGCATTTCCCGGAACAGAGTAATCAAACAGATCAACATAAGTATAAGATAATTTCATATTTGACTCATGCATGTGCAAATTTGATGGGGTTGAACAAGATGGTTCTCCATTGCCATAGCAATAGCATAGCATTGCAATTTTTTTGGACTTTTGGAAGTCGTTTGGCAGCGTGAATTCACACTTGTATGACTTTAAATAGCCTTCAATTAGAAGGTCGGCTTTCGAAGAGATCGAACAGACGTGGGCAATTGATAAAACAACCCTTGTTGTGGCTGCAGGAGAAGCTTTAGCTGACCAACATAAGCCATTTTAAGACACTAAGGGCACCAAAAAGGTTTAAAGTTTCTTCGACTGGGGCAGATCGTAGCGAAATCGTAAGAGTTTGAGAACGGAGGTGAGTGATCTAGACACTCTTCTAATACATTTCAGACGAAGGCATTTTTAGTACACGCTTCCAGAAAATTACTGTGCCTGATTTTCAAAATTTTCCCACAGAAAGCCTTATGCAGCCGCCATATTTAAACTCCGTAATTTGTCTTTTATGCGCATGCTTAGCCGCCATGATGTCTTCGATTTCTAGCCATGTGATAAGTTGAAGGAGAAGTGTGCTCCAGAAATCATGAAATTTTTATCTTTGCCTTTAAAAACATTGGCAAGAAATCGAGAAAACGAAGAGATCTGATTAATTAATGTGAAAACAAAATGAAAACTACCAAGGTCCAATTTTTAGCACATCATGTTTGAACGCAGTTTTCCAAAATTTCAGTTTTTCTTTGGAATCTCAAAAAGGGGCCAGTATCATTGTAAAGTAAACAAACAAATAAATAAATAGATAGATAAACTGTAGATTTTTCTCTATGGGTTTATGAAGACAAGTTCTCTCATTGGTCAGTAAGTTCTGTCAAAACATAACAAAAACATACTTTCAATTGGTAAGTTTTGATTTGATTAATTGTTTAAGAAAGCTCCGGTTTTTTTTTCTCTTTTTTAGTTCGCTTGATTCTGTGAATTGCATGACAGCAAAAGTGAAAATTTGCATCTGTTAATTAAGAATGTTGAGAAGTAAAAGATTCAAGTGTGGTAGGATCTCTTTCTTTTAAAGATACCCCTACCAAATTGAGAGACTCGGGCCCGGCACCTTTCCTGACTTTTTCCATCCGTTTACGTTTTGTATTTGAAAAATATAATACTAAAAATTACTCTGTTAGAATTTTTTATCACTATGTAAACCTTTGCTTCCTTAGAAAAATGCAATTGTCATAAAAATCATATCGAAACACTTTCTCCTTAACAATAGCAAGTATCTAATTAATATACGTAGTTCTTGAGTAGACCGAATTTATCCTTTCGTCAGTTCTTTACACCCTAACATCAGTATCCATATTCTCTATACTTTTCTTTATACACATCTTTTGATACTGACAAGGAGAATTTGTTCAACAATCAAAGCTTCTTGTGGTAGCGATCATTTCCTTTGTTCTCATGATCTTAGTGAATGGTTTAGCAGTATTTTTGCTAGGAGAAATTAGATGCTGATCACACTTGGGGTTTTAATAGTTAACTTCGTAGCATGCATGTCCTAGTTGGTCGTATTTAGGGCGGTTTTCATTACATATAGCTTGTAAAGTCTTGTAATAATCAGACTACCTGAAGTAAATAAGGGAAATTTTCTGTAACTGAAAATGGGAGGATGTTTTAAAGCAGACAAAATGGCCACAAGTACATTAACTAGGAATCTCATTTCAAGAACATTTTGGCAAGTCATTTATTTTGGTCTTGGAGGACGATTTTTTAGCATTGTATATTGTTTATCACAAGTTTGTCATACTCAGTAAAATGAGAACATATAGGAAAATACTGACTTTTGCTTGTGGTACTTGGTTTTTTTTTTGTAATCGTATTTGATCTTCACCCTCTCTTATCATGAGATAATTTGGTTTCATCAACTGAGTTGATAATGTAATTTTGTAAAGAGTTTCCAAGGCTGAAGTTTTAAGCGTTAGCTCTTCGTCAAACTGAATGGCAAAGGGTGAACCTCAAAACGACAGCCTTAGAAACTCTTTACGGTGGCGAAATTGTATTATCAACTTATTTGGTAAAACGAAATCACCCTGTTATACTGTCTCACCAACGCAGCGCTACAGTTTCTTTGGAAACTTCCCCCCCCCCCCCCCCCCATCTCTCTTATCATAGTTCCGTGTGGAAACGGTGGTCTGATGCTGTGACAATTGTCTTTCCAGTAGGTTATATTTGATCTAATTTCCTTATAATAAGATTAATTCGGGCAGCTTCCCACTTCCTAAAGCAATCTCTCTTCTCCCTTAAACCCTTTACACCTTTGAATCATAATTTTCCATAATGCATCTCACACATTTTCATTAAAATGATATCTAGAATTTGCTTGACAATTACGAGCCTCCTTAATTTGCGTTCATTTTATTTCTTCTCGTGACCTTAATATTTTGCACAACAGAGTTGCTGTATGTAGAACTTAGATCCCAGTCGCTCCCAAGGGTTAGAGGCTTCAAAGATCTTCTCCTCTCTTTGTAACTCCACTCACGCTGCCTTGTAGACTGATGTACATATCTTTACCTGTTTATATTAGCTAATTATGAAATGTTACCCATGCCTCCGTCGGGTCTGAAAAGAGTGTCTAAAAGCAATACAGTTTCATTGTTTGCTTCCCGAGCCATTGTAATCTGGCTGAATGAGCTAGTACAAGTAAGCTGTAAACTCTGTTGGTGGACTTAACTCAGCTTACTTACGAAAGTTTTCATATGCATAACAGTACAACAAAGTTACTGATTCCCTTCGAAATCGTAGTCGCCTAGAACATGAACTTGCAGCTGCTACAAACTTTTACGGCGTTGAGCTGAGTTCATCATAAGACAAATAGAAGTCGTTTCCTAATACAGAACTGGGCAAAAATATGATCGCAAAGCGGAGTGGCCCCAGTGTGCCATCGAAACTTTGACTTTCTTCCCGGTTTCAAGGCTTGCCTATTTGAGCAACTAACTTTTGAACAAATCTAATGATTTCGTTTGTTTTGTGTTCCTCTTTTGCCCGCTGCTTTTGCGGTTCTCATTCAAGGTCGTAGGGAGTATTTCGAAAACTAGAAGCCAAAGTACTAGAAAATGGCATAATACGGAGCTCGGAAAAATACGTGCAATGAGCTAACGCCCGCCCGAAATATAAGCTAAACCATCCAAAAAGTTGTATCTATCCTGTATAAGGGTCTTGGTTAGAGGCGACGAATAAAAACGTAGAGGGGAGACAAGGAGGTTTTTCCCCCAATTTATTTCCTATAGCTCACCCCACGAAACGGACACCTTTCTCAGGCCGATCAGACACTATCCCAAGCTCAGTGTGCTTTAACAGCAAAGACATCAGTTAGCATTATTTAACTTTATTGACCAGCTTAGCGCTGTTCGCAATATTGTACTACACAATTCAAGGTGAATCAAGAGGAAAAAAAGTAGGATGTTCACACTTATTATCTGATCACCTGCAATGTTATCAAGATTATATTTTCGCGGATAATTCCTTCCTTGAACCAGTGTAACGTTTTCATCTACATTCACCGTTTTAGCGAAACGTATCTCAACAAGAAAATGTAACAGAGAAATTTGGCATCAAAGTTTGAAGTTTTTCAACTAAACCCATTCCTTAAACTCGTATTTGATGACTTAACAAAATGTAACTTAGTTACAATTAAGAGAAAAAAAAGACAAAAAAAAAAACAAAATATCTATATACCACTTAAAAGTTTTTCCTCTCCCTTCCAAAGGTATTTGTTCAAAATAAAGCACACCTAAAAATATGTATGTTGAACTAATGAATGCTGACTATTAAACTTACAACAACATAACCTTTCCATTCTCGTGATTCACAATTCTTCTGTGTCGCTCGTCTGATTTTAATCACCTCCCTTGTAAGACAAAGGTCTAAACGTCCATCTTTACCTCTGACGCTATCTAGCGAAGTTCGCGTAAAAAGCTTCTTTCGGTTTTTGTTCTGACGAAGAGGCACAAAATCCTTTTGAAAACTAAAACCGTCTCAGTTCACACTAGAATTCGTTTTTGCTTAGCAAGAAAACACTTACACACAATAAACTTTACAAACAGGTCTATCCAGTTTAAACAACATTCCTTCAAGAAAGCCAAAGAATAATTCGTCTGAAAACGCTCCATTACAAAATGAAATTCCTAAACAAAGCGATTAACTGTTTCACAGATATTCATAACTTTTCGTTTCATCTTCTTTTATTTCTTCTCCTCTTTCTCCTTATCTAAGTTTTTGCTTCTTCGTTTGCCAAAAATGCCGCTTCCACCTTTGCCCTTGTCAGTTTTCTTGCCAGGTGATGCATCTTTCCCGGCAGCCTCTCCGCTGATATTCTCCTGAATGTGTTTAATCCACAGTTTCATGTCCTCCTGAGACGGGCAGGGTAAGGAGAGAAAATTTATGTCAACGGTTAAAGAGCAGAAAGAGAGCTAAAACAATCAGCATAAAGGGTAACTAGCGTCTAATTTCTACCCATTGTATCACCCCTGAATGATACGTAAATGTCATGGGAATAAAGCTTAAGGGCACCTCTTTAACTAGCTCTCGATTGCCTTAGTTACTCTCCTAGTCAGAACCATAAGAAATGTAGACGGAACAGTTTGCAGAATACGCGTACTGATGTTTGGGTTGTAAAGGTTAGGCAAAAATTTTCGAGGCTCGGACGAAAATAGAAGACCATGGAAAATGTCACTCCTTCTGACAAAGTTTGATGGCGATCAAACGAAAAAAAAAATATATTTATATATAATAGAGAAAACTACCAAGCAGTTCACAATTTGTGCGTGTGCCAAATATCAGACGACACCGCTTTAAACTTGAGCTAACAAAGTTGCGATTACTTGATAAGTTACTTTACTTTTCACCGATTTTGAAAAGACTAAGAGACATTTCTTTCATTGCTCACCTCATCTTTAGCTTGGAAAAGGAATTCTTGACCAGCACTGGATCTGTGAAATAAAAGGAAGAAGCGAGTCAAACATGGGGTAACAATCAACGTCTAAAATAGCGACACATTTGCGAATGAAACAACGTGTGCTTCCTTTTAAGAAGCACCGCTGTTGAAAACAAAAAAAAGCATTTTACTTTTTTCCTCTGAGTGCGACTGATAGAAGATGCAGAAAAAGGTACCTGAATCTGAACACGTTCTTTCTCTTGGTGTAATCAACGGCTTTTTCCACAAAACCTTCCTCTGTAGTCAAAGAATGGGCTGCCTCGTGATCCTAACAAGTAAAGCAAATTCGAAGTGTTATTGCATGAACAGGTTAATATGTATGCATTATTTACTAAGGGAAAGGTCAAATTGTCTGCACGTCTCTGTCCATTGAGACGATTGGGACAAAGATGTCAACGAACATAAAAACGCCAAAAAAAAAAAAAATTGAGATCAACCACTAGTAATCTATTGAGGATACAAACAGATACAATAAAAGACACGTTTTATTGACGAAAGACTGAAGAAAACAGGTTTGTCTATGCGGGATCAAAGCGAATGTTCCTAAATTGACACTATGGTCCTCGATCGAGCAGCCAATGAGAACACAAGATTCGCTTTGGGTTACCTACCCGCTTACACAGACATAAAAGTAAATACATAAATTGATTGCAATATCTAAATTAAAAGATAAGTGAAAAAAGACATGTGGTTTCTTAAGTGAGTTATCTTCTGATGTTTACAAGTACCACAAAAAGTTGAGAGAACTGGTTACAGCAGGATTTATTTTCTGACAAAACGAAGATAACTATTTACTGATTCGACGCCCGAGCGCAAAATCTTATATATTTCCCATAATCGATCTAATGTAAGTTCTTACCACGCGTGCCGTTTTCTGATCTTTGTAGAAATGAAGAGACATGTCTTGTAAAACAACATAGAATTGTTTCCATTGCCTAGCGGAAAAAAACAGAACAGAAAAAAAAAATTAACGATTGATGAATTTTTTAAATTAGTTTTCAAAGAGAAAATAATTAAATTTGACAAGAATTTTGCCGAATTGAGGTTTTATAACGTTGTTGTTCTTTTTATTCATTCTTTGAGCATAGCAGTGGGAAACTGGATCCTACACCTCGTGCAGTCAAACCATACTAGAGAATGCTTCAATCAATTTCACATCGTTTACCGCCAGAAACTATCGGGAATTATCGGAAACTATTCGGATATGCTTACCTGATTGGTGCCTTTCTGTTGGGAGCATCCATTGTTGGCTTACGATACAGATAGCCTTCCATTTTACCGTCTGTAACGCTCTCGTCTGTTTCTTTTTCATCTGGTGCGCCTTCGACCTTGACAGATCAAGATAAGGATAAATTTTATACATAATTTTTAAAGGTACGTATGTTTCTCATAACGTTGGTAGTTGAGGCAGCTAAGTCAGTAGGCGAATTGAGAAACCCAAACCGTTGCTACTTTTCCTGAACTCCACAGCATGCAGTGATTATGTATCGCTCTTCGCTAATTCCACCGTAGGGAACAGCATTCCATCGCCAATCCCCCCCCCTTCCCTCCCCTCCCCTCTCCTCCCATCTAGCATTTGTCAAGTTTCGCCAATAGTTAGCAAGAACTCGTTTACAATCCGGGTTGGAGAGAGAAACTAAGTGAGTAAGGTGTCCTGTCGATGGAGATATCACTATGATAGTTATTTACTTATCATTGCATTCTCCATATGAATATAGTGCGACTATACCACGAACTACCCTCTCCTCCCCCCCCCCTCCCCAAGAGGGGGAAAAGAATCCCTTTTCGAATTTCGTGTCAAACCATATGCTTTGAAATACTAACGGAAGGGTTACGTCACGGCGATAATAGACAGCAAACAGACTCACACTTTGGGGTGCGGGATTAAACAGGAAGGGCGCACATTAAGGTAAGCGGGCTGTGGAGGTTTTCCCAAGCGTGAATTTAAGGGTTGTAGAGGAAACACTGTTCGCGCCTGGCTCGTTCATCTCGCCGATCGTTTACCTTTACCGTTCCGATTTACAATCCTTCTTCGTGATAATCTATAATTAATATAGCGACCCCTTTTCTAAAGAAACTACGCGGAAAGGAGATTGCCTCTTCTAACTTACCCCTTCAGCTTCAGCGACAACGACAGCCTCCTCCCTCGCTCTCTGTTCAGCTTCCCTTTGCTCGCTTCTTCTGCGTGCTTCTTCCTCTTCTCGTCGTCGGAGCTCTTCTTCCTCCTGTCTGCGGATTCTCTCCAGTTGTTCCTGCCGTTCTTTTTCTTCTCTCTCTTTTCTTTCTCGTTCTTCTCGTTCACGGCGTTCTTGTTCCATTTTGCGACGCTTTCCTTCACGGAGCTCGTACTGATAAAAGATAATAGAACATATTGCATTTAGTTGTTACGTTCCAAGAAACTACCGGAAAAAAAAAAACTTCTTCCCTGTTAAAGAAATGAGAATTTTGTAATCCAAGCCGCTTGTGGGAAAAGGTATTGAAATCCCTGGTCATAGAAAACACACAGGAAGTCTCCTTGAAGCACAATTAAGATATGAGATGATGCTGTAAGTGTATCATAGTCTAAAAACCTACCGTCGTTAGGCGCTCAAGAGCCTGGAATCTTTCTTCTTGAGTATTGACGAGTTTCTCGAAGTTGCTGTGTTTCTCCAGCAGCTGTTCGACTTCGTTGAGATCGCTCTAAAAACAAATATAAAGGAAAACCATGAGTTACAAAAAGTGTTCGGAAATGTAAAATAACTTTTGTAACTAACTCGGTTATTTCCGTAAACTTACGGTCGGAGAGAGAATACCTACCCCAAGGTTCTCGTTTTTCAGGTATGGTTCCTGAGCGATCATCCATCCTTCCGCCATGTGAGCATCACGTGCAAACTGCATGACTTCGTGGACTGTCAACCATAAATGAATAACCTGTTAGGGCCATGGCTTTACGGAAATAACTTTATTGTTTCTCTGCTTGTTTGTTTATATGTTTGTCTTCTATCATTTTTTGAACGCGAAAGAGGTCATAAGCTTCATTAATGAAAGCTAGGTAAAGTGACACAAAAGAGTAAATGGGAAAAAGGAGAAAAGATGGAAGTGGAAGGCGCCGTTACCTAGTTGAAGATGTTCCCATCTCTTGTCCCACTCGAGTGACAATTCATCTTTGTGTCGGTTCAACATGTCCAGCTTCTCATTAATCTGAATAGTGGAGAAATTAAAATTTTTTTTTCATGTTTGTTATTTCAAACAGATATGTAACTTTATTTTGGTAACGCGCCACACAAGGGAAGCCTCAATTACAATTATGCTATGTATTATGTGTATGTATTATGTTATGTATATTATGCTGGTAAGGAATCTGTCGAATGTACCAAACAATGTACATGACTAACATCGATATCACAAAAAGGAAAGCGTCACCATGTTTCACCATGAAGAGGGCCAAGACAAGAAGAATCACTTTATATTTGCATGAAATTTTACTTTTCCAAAGCCTCTATCAAAGATGTTCATTTTCCCTGACTCATGGTGAAATTCCCTGACTTTCGCTAGACTCCCTAATTTAAAGAATTTTCTTGTTCACTGCCTTTTCCTGACCTGTAGCAAACATGATCCTGCTTAACTATTAGGCTAGTGATAAAAAGCGTATAACGACATATAAGACACTTTACTAGTTCTATTTTTATTTTATTATTAACTCATTTATTTTTACTATTCGTCACCATTCGCCACTATTCGCTGTATTCGGTCGTCATTCGGGTTTTATCACTAGCTTTAACCATTTTGCGTTCTCTTCTGACTTTCTCCTACTGTGTGAAAGGATGGGAGTGAAAGCTGAAAAGAAGACATCATTTTTTTACCTCAGGAGTAGCGTAATGGTTTCGGGCGATCAAATCTTTTCCCATCTTCACAACATTCTGGAAACTGTCTTCGCGTGCATCAATTTCAACTTTCCTGGTTTGATGTTGTTCCATCAAGACCTCGACTCCAGGAACATCCCTAAAGTAACATAAGGTAAGACATACCATAATTATTTTCGTTCCCGGAAGGTTTTAGGTCAACAGAGCTCGTACAGTGTCATTCTTCTCCATTGCTACACTTCGCGGTTAAGTCTTTAACTCCCATGAGTGACCAAGAGAGAATTTCTCCTTACCATATCAATACAATATCAAGCATAGAAGTGATGAGATTAAAGTAAAATATCAGTTAGAGATTATTAGTTGATCCAATACCAAATTCTCCAAATTGACATCATAAGAACTGTATGTCAGACAGTAAAGAGAATTACTAATGAGATCTTGGGAGTTAAAGGGTTAGTCATCTGACCCCTCTGTGGTGTTTTTCTAGCATAATTTACAATTTTTCTTTCTGTTTTGAGGGAATATGCCATAGTTTATTCGTCTTGAAAGTTGCGCGACATTTTTCGAGTTAGTTATTCGCAGTCCTCTCCATCTTTTGCAATCTCACTTCCTCTCTTCTCCATGTTAATTTGTAGGTATTTAGCCCCATTTCCAAACGATAAATTTAATTGCATTGTATCCAAAGGCGATTCTTATGAAAGTATTGTGAATTACTGTTTCCTCTAATAAAACGACTCTATTAACGCGATGTCGCTCTCTTAACAAAAGGTGGGAATACTCACTTCGCTTTCTCATAGGTTAAAATTTGCTTCAGCATGTCGTTCATCCACAGCATCTGGTCTTGAACAGCCAGTAAGAATCTGTATAAGTCATCAGCGTCATGAAGGCGCTCAGTACGTTGTTTTACACGCCAGTTGAGACGCTTCCATGCGTCTAACACTTCGTCCTCTTTGTCTTGGATTTCTCTAGCTTTGTCGCCAGCATAAGAGCCCTGGAGACGACTGGCTTCCTCCTGGACCGCGACGACCTGGTAATGAAAACAATAATTGGAATTCGTTCACAAAATGGCGGGAATGAGCTGACTATGCGGCGGAAAAAATTAATGCAACTGCAACACTGAAATTTCACAGCAATTATGGTACGGGTATGTAAATAATGAAGTCTGAAAGGAGCCAGTACTGGCCACCACGCATTACGCGCCTCTGTTTTTGTTATGGTTTTCACGAGAGCGAGGTTTGTATTGTTTTCCAGAAGCTTGTGGAGTAATCAACATCGAATTGATGGCTGCCGATAGTCAAGCCGCGCTTGATGCATACTAGTCAAAACTGGGTCTTTAAAGGCACTCTCTCTTGGCTTTCAAACCCTAAAACGGCGTTTTCGTGGAAATGGTAAACGCTATTCCCGCAAGATAGCAGGAGAAGCATACCTGATTGCCGAGTGGCGCCAAATCTGCTTCGAATCCTTGGTGCACAACTTGCAGTTGATGTAAGCTGTTCAAATCCCGACCAAGGTCGTCCGTGAGAAGGTTTTCTTTCTCCTGGATCATGGCTAATACTTCTTTGGCCTCGTAGAAGAATTTGTGCAGTTCACGGGCAGCTTCTAACATCTGAGAAAATTTAACAACCGAAGGCGACATTGTTAGATTAGCAACAAAACAGTTGTTACTTCAAAAACTACAGTTGAGAAACTTCCATCTGCGGTTTAAAAGTAATCCTGGACTTCATTGGTTCTGCTTCGGTAAAGAATAAGAAAAACTTCTTAAAAGAGCAAACGCAAAAGCTTATTTCCAACTTATGAGTCACTAGCGGTTTCCCGCACCACGGTCTAACGTGGTTTCTTTTCAGGTTCTCGTGGGCTTCGTGTGAATTTAACATTTACCCGAGAAGCGCTTCAACAGACAATATTAACTGACCTTTGTCCTCGTTTCAATGAGTTCCACAAGATCGGCCCATGACTCGTTGATCTGATCTTTCCACTCCGCTATCGTAGCAGCGTCAGTGTGACCTGTTCCAATCAGCTGATCACAGACAGCATTCGTGGCAGCCACGCGCTCGGTGCCAGTGTTCGAAGTATCACGCGCGAACTCGCGGAATTTCTCGATAAGCAACTGTTGAGAGATAACAAATGAACAAAGAGAATTACCTACGAGAATTTTCACGACAAAAGCTACAAAATAAAGCTCTGAGCTTGGAGCTGATTCTATGAATAAGGACAAAAAGATATCTGAAAAATTAAGTGACACAAGCAAAAACAGAAGATAACATTTGAGGCGTTGTATCTAAAAAAAAAACTACAGAAGATTATATTCCACAGACTTTGTTCAAAATAGATGAGATTCCAAATGGCATGGAGCTGATTATGTGTTTACTATCTCAAACCGATAATAATTCCACATATTTCTCATTGCCCCTTTCATCAAATCCGAAAATTATCTCGGACTACTTGGAGTTTGAAGGTTCCAAAATTCTAAGCACAGGTTTCTTCGATAGGCCTTTAACTAAAAGAAACCCTTACTATTGTGTCATAAAACGCAAACTTCCTATAAAAATATGGAAACAAACAGAACATGTGAAGGAATGAAACAACGAATTGTACCTCTACTTGGGCAAGATCTTGTCCAATGTCCTGCGATCCAGCTACCACTTCCTTCTGAGCGATCCAGTGTTCCAGATCATCAATTTCTCCCTGCAGCTGATAAAGTTTAAGAGTCTCGTCCAGTTTCCCTCGGCGTTCCTCTGCTAGGTCCTTCAATCCTTCGTACAATTTTTCGATCTGACCTTGACGTTTCTTGACTGCCTCACTATGATGAACATTATCAAAGAGGCGATTTAGTGGAAATTACGAACGGCCATCATAAACAAAACAGTAACGTACTACAAGTCCTCCAATGAAACTACGGTGAGCATTTTTAATAATTTGAAATGATGTTTTTGTGAATCATCCCTCCTTCCACTTTTTCGTGCCATTTTGTGTTCGTTCTTTCGCTGATCTTCTAATGACAAACTGGAAAAATTCTTTGGTTCATCACTTTATTCACAAGTTGACTTATTGGTCCACTCATTTGTGTATTCCACCGCTTACTAAATCTTTGGAACTGGACTTGAATAGCACTCCCTTTTGGTAACTCAATAGATACGAGAGAGTCAACTTAACATACCCAACTATGCGTTAGGTTACAGGTAATTTAGTGTTAACACTAAATGTGGTGTATTTAGAATATCAGCGAATTTATTGCTAATTTAGGGCTAACGCTAGAAACGTCAGCTTGATTCACAACGAACAAAAAGATCGTAAATTCGATAAAAAGTAAAGTGTTTTCATTACCTCTCGGGATGCTCGCTCTCCACAAGAGCATTAGCTGTGTCACCTAATTCATTGACTGTCTCGGAATAATCAGCAATGGCTGCCTCCAAAGTCTCGTGTTTCTTGAGCATGGCATTGGCGCTTGCTTCGTCTTTTCCACGTTCGTCACCCATCATGTTCAATTCTTGTTCGCTCATCCACGATTCAGCTTCTGCTGCATCGTAGTAATACTGTAAGAGAAAACAACAAATTCGTTCAATTTTTCCTTCGTGCGGCGGTACATTTCTTAGTCATGGAAAATCCGTTGCGACGATTCATAAGAAACAACGAGTATAAAAGCTTCTCGTGTAAAAAAAACGTTTTTTTAAAAACTATAGGACTTCGACAATGTCTACTATCGTGGACGGATAAAAACACTGGACATATTATCATTATCTGTCGAAGACCACAGAATGACCGCCGGAAGCTTAAAGTTTCTTAGAGACATTTGAAAAAGTGCTTCGAGGATCTAAAATTACATATATCCAAACAGTAATTAAGAGACATAACTTTTCGATGCAACGTAAAACATAATTTTGACAAATGGGTTAACTCAGAGATATCACACAAACAAAGTCTTATTTTTTTAAGCGTCTGACCGATATCTTTAGATCTTCACATAGAGCGAGCCAGAAACCAGACGAACCTGTTTAGCCTGTAGTGACAGGTCCAGCTGACCTTTGTACGCATCCGACAATTTCTTAAGATTGTCGTATTTCTCTTGCAGGTCCTGGGTCCTAGCAGCCACTTGCTCAGCTTCTGGGTGTTCGCTGTCCACGAGTTCTTGTCCTCGTTTGCAAATGGCGTCTTTGTGAGCTTCGTGAATGGCAATCTCGGCACACAAGGTCTGTTAAACAAGACAAAACCCTGGTCAGTCCCTTTGGAAAGACGTTATCCGCTTTGTCACGAAGGTAGGGAAAAGAAATTATCTGAAGCATCTACAGGCAATCGAAAGACAAGACTACGGACTACGCGCCCCGATGCTTTACCACAAGGCACAGAACTCTGTGACGAGCTAAGCAAGTCAGTTTAAGTTACAAGTGTTGGAAAAACAGTCGATCAGTTTACGTGAACCAGACCAAAAGAACACCTGACTGACAAAAAAGATTTTTCAGATGACTCCTCAAGTTGTTGAAAAGTCAGTTAATTTTTTCAGTTATTTTCAAGAACAAATTCACCCGGACGATCCTACCACACAATTGACTGATGGGAACCGTCAAAAATGAAGCTGAGGTAATCTCTGCCGCCAAAAGTGGACGCAAAAGATATCCAAATCGATTTATTTTAATTATTTCTCCAAATCTTTCGTTTTTAATGAAATTTTAACCGCCCTTAAATCTAAGAGAAGTCGCTAAATTTCTCTTAAAACTGATACCTCTTATAAACTATCTGGTTTCTAATTGCCCATTTCCCCTATCATACATTAAAGACTGTAATACCTGTAGTTTCTTCTGCAATGTCTGCACTTCAAACAGGTTATTGCCGTAGTTGGTAGACTGAAGTAGAGGCTCCTTTTCCTTGATCCACGCCTAAAAAGAAACGAGTAATATTCAAATGTTGATATAAAAAATTAATCAGACATGAAAATACTGGTCGATGACTTCGTTCATGAAACTAGAACTTTATCGAAAAAACACCACCAGACGAAAAGTGTTTATGAAGGTAATCAAAATCCTTGTGCAGTGATTCTAGAGTTGTGAAGCTATAAATTATGAGGCTCAGAAGATCTGACTAGGACAATTCCTTAATCATTCTACAATGTTTCCTTGAGCTAAATATCATGCAAGAGAGGTGTGAAATCTCTTTACCTCTTCATCATCCACATCTCTGTTGAACTGGAAGTAGCCGAGGGTGCGCTCTAGTTCTACACCCTTTTCGGACAACGGAGCAGCCATAGCGTCGACCCTGCGCAAAAAAAAAAAAACAATAGCGAACGATTCAGCAAAATACGTCACTTTGTCCACCCTTATGACATATTGGATCAATATCAGTATCTGGGTAACTGCCCACCTACCCCTTCCCTAACCCAACAACAGTCAATTGATGACAAGTTAAGGTTAATGTTGGGTTAGGGGAGGGGTAAGTGGGCAGTTACCCAGATACTGATATTGGTCCGACATATTTATGCATTTGACCATTTTTTCTTAAAAAACTTCCCACAAACCTTTCTTCCATAACAATGCGAGTTTCCTTCACTGCATTAGGATCAAAGTGTCCAGCATCAACAAGATCTTGAGCTTGGCAGTTCAGTTCTTGCATACGCTGTCGCCTGGCCAAGATTTCTTTTTCCATCATCTAAGAAAACCAGAAAAATCAAAATTCTTGTTGCATTTAGAAATTTTAAATAAAAAAACGTCTAAGAGCTGAGTAGATATTCTTATCTCTTATCCCGAAGGTTCCTCTACATCCAAACAAGGAAGTAACTCCTCGACCCGCATGTTAATTGAAATACTCAGCGCTAAGTCTTACTCCAAGTGTTCAGAGTTTGAAGTGAAGCGTCCTGTCTTTGGCACTCTATTAATATCTTCTAATAACTTACCATTATCGTTCCATCAGTACGTATTGCTACCTTTTTCGTGTTTTTCAGCAGTAACGAATTAATAGTTTGACGCCTTCCACGAATTGAAGTTAACATTTACCGATAACAGATCATGAAAGTTTCCATTTCACAAACCTTGTGTTTTTGGTAGAGCCTTGTGGCTGTGGTCAGGTCAGTCGCCTTCTCGTGGGTGACAACAGTTTGTTCGATCTCTGTGAACCACTGTTGGATGTTTTGAACTCCAGTGTTGAATTCTTCCTGTTTCTGTGCATCACCTAACTTGGTTCCCTTCTGTTTGGACGCATCTGACAGTTCTTGCCATTTGACGTTTAGTTTTTCCAAGCGCTCTTCAATTTCTGGTCTGTTCTGTGGTTTCTCTTCCGCGATGTTGTTTCCAGACTGCCATGAGAAAAATAAGAAATGTATCACGATTTAGCCCAAACAGTCTGTGAACATATTCCCAGACCTCCTCCATTCTCGTCCCTTCTTTGTATATTACTTTGGAAAAAAATTTTTTTCTCGGTGTTGTTACACACACTGCATGGCCATTCACAGAAGCTGCATCACCACTAAGTTGAATACTGACAGGAAACTAGCTTTCGGGGATACTCTCTGACTCACCTCACAGATATTGTCAAGGCGCTCCTTGTTGGCCTGGATCTCAGCTTCAAAGGCCCTGTGTTTCATGACTTTACCCTGGATGTTACTCAGGTCTCTGTAAGTCTCTTCCGAAGCGATCAACAGTCGCTCATTCAGCCAGTCGTACATCTGTGGAGTTGAAAGAAAAAAAATTCTCACATTGAAATCTTAAAGCTGGAATATACCGGCTGACTGCGAGTTTGAACTGTTACCTCACTAAAAAAATAGCGTCTACTATTTCCATCATCTTCGCCTTAACTATTTGTCAATATAAAAAGGCTTCGTAACCAGTCAATTCTCATTGAAATTTATCAACCTTCATCGTGCCGTGCGTAGTTCATAACAAACACTTACATCTTCGGCGTCTTGGATGAATTGTTGAAGCTCCAAAGCATCTCTCAACCTCTTCAATGCTGCCGCCATCTTTTCGTGATTTGCGTTCCTCCTGCGACAACGGAAACCTCGATGTTAGGACGGATGGGGAGTAGGAAGGAAGAAAACCGTGAAGGTTAAGAGGAAGGAGGATGGAAGAACAGGGGAAGGCGGGCAAGAATGGAGAGAGGGAAAAGGTGAGACAGCAGGAGAGTAAGAGAAGAGGAAGCAGGATGGAAGAACAGGGGAAGGCGGGCAAGAATAGAGAGAGGGAAAAGGTGAGACAGCAGGAGAGTAAGAGAAGAGGAAACAAGTCAGCCAGGGACGAGGAGTGAAGGGGAGGAAGGAAGTAGGGAGAGGACGCGGGGACGGAGGAAAAGCATATTATAAAAAATAAAAATAATAAATAATAAAAAAAAAGAGTTGTTCTCGCCTTTCATCGATGCTGCGTGCTTTTTCTGTGATCTTGTCAGATGCATAGTGATTTTCATCATTGAGACGATCAGCAAACTGGATCATTTGGTTGATCTTGTCATCATTGGTTTGCATTCGTTTATCAAATTCTTCGTGCTTCTTTATCAGCTCTTTTACGGTCTCTACAGTAGCCTGTAAAACCGAGTGCGCACATATCATTAAAACCAATCAAAGAAAAATCATTCCGACGACTCAACCAAAATTGTTCAACAGTCAAAAAAGCACCTCCTACACGACAGCACGGAAACGTTTCTACTCCTCACTGGTTACACCGGTTAATAGCTCGACTTTAGAACTAAGGATTTTATTGTTTTATTGGTTTTTATTTGTGTAATGTATAAAAACACAAAGGGTTAGTTATTAATACGAGGTCTAACCCAAACCATGGTTTTACACTATCAGTGGGCCTCAGGCTTTCTTTGTAGGAGGATTGATTCAATTAAATAAATGTCCTTCCCCAGTTAGCTTTTGACCTTCTTGACACTTTTCACAAAAACACATGTTCAGATAAATGTTCCAGCTAAACAGAGGATTGTTTCGTACGCGGATTTGTTAGACGGCTAAAATCTTCCTTTCAAAACTTACTCCGCTTTCCTCCTTGGACAGGAACAACTCTTGCTGGCCGAGAATGGCTTCACACTGTTTGGAGTCTCGGATAAAAAGCTAACAAGAAAGACAGACAGGAATATGGATGAGTAAAAACGTCGACGAAAAATGTCAAATTTCTTATTTGTACCTGTAACAAAGAGAGGAGCAAAAACCTTTGACAACACAAGTGCGATTCGATTAGTATGGTGTCTTTCCTGAGAAGTCTTCGAGTTCGTTCGTTTGTTCTTTCATGTAAGCGCACGCACGCGCGTGGGTTCATTCAATTGTTAGTCTGTGTGTTCGTGCGTTTACTTAATTGTCATTCTGCGCGTGCGTGCGTGCATTCGCGTCCTTCCGGCTATGAGTTCTTCTAGTACCTGATGGTTCAAGGCCTGAATGAGCATTTTCTTCCTGTTATCCCACAGGATATGTACATCACTCCATCCAGTCTCCAAGTTGTCAAGTTGTTCTTTCAGCGATTGCTGTTGGAGGTCTGACTCGTCCTGGATCCACTTTGGACCACTCAACATCAACTGCTTGAAGTCAGGTTCTCGGCTGTCAATCTCGTCCTAAAAGGACAAGGAAGTAAACATTACACCACGGCACGTTTCATAGTTGGAGCAGCTTTCAATTGAGTATCAAAAGAGTATTCTGCATCGTCTTGGTTTTGCTTTGTATCTTTGAATCTCTCTTTAAAGTCACGCAACACACTTCCTTTGGCATTATCGTAACACATGATGGGCTCAAATGACGGTTGATAGGAAGATTACTTCATACATGGGTAAATGCTAAATGCTAATAATTCCTCTTGGGTCAACAGGTCGACTGGATTTTTTTTTATAAATGAAACAATACGAGAGGAGTTGTGTCAAAACGTCTTAATTTTTAAAGCATTCTCCATGGCAAGTACAGCGACAGTACCTTAAGGTCCTCAAGTTCTTTCAACATCTTCTCTGCATCAATCAACGATACAGGCATTTCCTCAGAAGCAACTTCATTCTGAGTGTTGTTCAACCTAAGAGAGAGAAAATGAGAGGGTCTTTAGCTCATAAAATTCTCCTCGATTTATTTAACTTACAAAAACAAGTTTCAAGTGTATTTCCTCCAAGTCTTGGGAAGTATCTTGATGTTTACATGAAGTATACGCCATGCTTACCATATTTGGAAATTGTCAAGATCGATAACAAAGCGTTGCAATTCTCCTGATTCTGCCAAAGCATCATCTCGCTGCTTCACCTGTTGAAAAAATACCAATGCATGCAGCAAGTAAGTCAAGAGGTTATGCCAATCGGCTCACATAAATTTGTTTCCAAGTCTGTTTCCAACTAGTAGCATAACGAGCTACCCCATGGTTTCTGCATCGTGAAAAACTTCAAATTTTTTTTAAGATTATAAATTGCAATCCTTGCAATCTTTCCCAACCTGAACCATTTCAGCTCTTCTACTCTTTACTCTTTTCAGCCTCGTGCTTTTCTTTCTTAACAAACCGGTATTGTGTGGTATCTTTTCCGTTGCAACATATCGTCACACCTCTAACAAGTTTATCCTTAAAAATATCGACTCACGTTGTCCTTAAGATCAACCCAGGCACTGCTGACGACATTGATTTTATCCCTTATGATTGGTTCTTCTGGTTCCTATGGAAACAAAAAAGATAAGAATCACTCAAATGTAAAAAGAAGCAAAAGAACTAAAATCGGTAATAAAAATATAAACAAAAGCTGAACGCAATCATTGAAGGAAGGTAGAAATGAAATACTCGAAAATCTTGTTTTCTTGTTACTCACCCCTTGGTATTCAGAGCAAAGAACTTCAGAGTCATTTTCCAACTTTGTGACCTACGAAAAGAAAAAAGAGTGAGGACAATGTCTAATAAAAGGCGAGTCTCCGACAGAAATTTACCTTGTCTTCTAAAGGTCCCAGATCTCGTTGGATGCTGTTGAGCCGTCGCTGCAAGATCATTACTGTAGCAAGATCCTTCATGTTAGTGACTTCCTCTACACTGAGCAAGAGACTGGATTTCTCAGTAATCCACAACTAGAGACACAAAAATAGATTGCAATATAAATAAATTTGAAGTTCAGGGACACAATACAACATCACTACATTTTACTAGAATGTGCTCCATATACAAAGGTCTGAAGGGCTGTGGTTCCAATCTTCACAAGCAGGACACTACTGACTACTGATATTACTTTTCCCAGCAGTTTGCAAAAAGCTTGTGACCTGTGAACCTAGTAATTGTCTGGCTCGCCAGAAAGTCTACTGTAGCTGAGTAGGAGAGGATTCAAACAGAAGTAAGAATTGGTTCGAGTTTGGATTCTTACAGAATTCTTTAATCCGTTTCTTTCTTTGTTTCAGAAACTACTTCAAAATTCAGATAGGTTACCTTGGTTTCGTGGACACCAGCATGGAATTGTTGGAGTCTGAGGGCTTTATCTAGTTTTGCCTTCTTGATGTCGGCCGCATTTCGAAGATTTGCCCACCTGTAAGTGGAAAGGCAGAATACCTGATTAGTAGTCTGTTACCATCGCCTCACCAATTTGTCACGTTCGTAGTCTTCTAAAAACATAACACTTTCTTCCCATACCTTAACACATGTGATACATGTATACAAATCATTCCAATAGCCTTTCCAAATCTCACCCCTCACCCCCTCTATAAAAATCTGGTCCCTCTTGCCCAAACAATACCTGGCTTCCCATCTGTCTCATTCTGCTGCTTAACGACATAAAGACGAGGGAGAATGGTGGCAAGTCTCTCACTTAACACGAATTTGAAGCATCGGTAAAATTTTGCCCCTTTGAGAAGCAAAAGGTCTGCTTCTAATCACACACCTAGGCGAAAAATTCAACAGGAGTTTTGCTATTTACTTATAATAAAGAAATATGTTTTAGCTTAGATCAGAGAGGACTTACTTTGTGTTGAGACCATCAATGGTGTCTTTGATTTCATCAGAATTGATGTGTCCTTTCTCAATAAGTTGGCCTCCAAGATCGTTCACAACTCCAACACGCTTCTCGTTCGCATTCAACTCCTGCAAGGAATAAACGCATATTCGTTTCATACCCAATCATTCAAGAAAACTCGAAGATGCTAAAGGCAACTCAACGTCACACACAAATAGATGCAAACCTGCTGGAATCCGTCAAATCGTTGTTCAATGATTTGGCATTCTTCAAGATCCATACTCTTTTCGACTGTGAGAGCTGCTTCGAGCCTATCCTCCTACAAAAGGGAAAAAACTCATTACGGTAAAAGACACTAAAGCTGTACATGGCGAAGTTCAGTTGTTTAAAGTTTATGATGAAAGCACAACTGATAGTCAAGTATAAATCTGGAAATTATTCAGCAAAGGCTGGTACATCGGCGGTTTGAATCATCCACATTATCCAGAAACAAATGCCAAGTTTTCAGGCAAAGGGACCAACTAAGGTGGCACAGGGGGATATGACATTCCAGATTTAACATGTCATGGGCAATTCCTAGCAGCCCAATAAAGTAGAATTAAAATGCGGTGTATAAAGGTAATATGTTTACAAAATGTAATTCATTCCCTTCTTATCGCCACAGATAATGTGTTTGTTAATTTTTTTCCCATTCACACAAAGCAAAAGTCTTCGACGTAAATGAAACAAGTCAGGCATTTGTTAGTTCTCATAGCTTCAACAATGACGTGAATGATTCTCATCCTAGTAAACGTATCGTTATCAAGAACCAACCTTCTCATTGATCCAGCTATCCACGATGTAAGCATCTCTGTTGAGTTGATGAAGAGAAAGAGCATCCAAGAGTTTGTGTCTGCGGTTAGCAGCTTGCAGCCGTAAGTTTTCGTATCGGGTGTCCACACTGCAAGGAAGTAAAAAATTGTGTACGATTAAAAGCTGGAAAAATAATAAAGACTGGCCTACAAAAATATCCAAACGACACAAGTTTAAGATTAAATGCAAGAACTTCAAAGATTAGTCTTGACATTCTTCCACCTCTCTTCACGGCGGAACAAGTTTCCTCGCGTATGAAATCATAAAACATTCATCCATATGCTTGTGCTTTACTGCAACTGTTCGCTAAAGGAACCAGTTTAGTGACGTGCCAGTTCAGGATAGTTACGCAACAAGTTACATTTCTCAACATGTCGAAGAAGAAGTTGTTTCGCTTCGACCGACAATGGTAAAAAAAGTGTTCTTCAGTGCTCAGCAGTAAATGTATCAGAAATTTTACCATTTTGCCAAATCGCAGAGGTAACAAAAGATACCCCATTTTGCTAGATGCACATGAAATTCAGTACTCACTTTCTGCATCTGTCGACCACTTCACGGGATGTCTTGTCCTCGTCACCAAGTTCATCAACCTCATCATGGAGGCCTTTGATCACAGAAGCATAATTCTCGATGTCTTCCTCGATGATCTGAATGAGACGTAACAAACGTTATGAATTGCTAGAGCAATAGACACACTAACTGTACCTTGAATTATCTATGCGAGTCGCACCTTTCAGGTTTCCTTTGAGATTCTAGAGACACTTAAGAATATCTGCTACAGCCAGCTTCAAATTCAATCTTTGCTGTCTAAGTTCTTCTTTCAATGTTTTAGTTTGCCTTTTTTTAATGAAAGGTGACTCGTATTAACTCTAACAGTCAAATACAACCATGGAAGGTTTAAAATACCGGACGAAAAGAAAAATAAGACCTGAAATCGCCCAAAATCATAAAAATATTGTCCACACAACGTGTACAATCATGTCACTGAAAAGGGAATTGAAACGACCTGGGATTTCGCTAAAAACGCGAAATGACAAATCTGAACTGTACTGCACTTTAACAAAGAGCTTCGAATTAACACAGGCGACAATCAGGAAAACACATGGAACAAATCCAGGACAAAAGTGTGCTCCTGGAACAGTCATTAAGGATTAAGAATAAAACTCACCTTGTGTTTCTTCAACAATGTGTCGCTGCTTGCCTCATCATATCCAAGGTCATCGTTGGCGACAATCCTTTCCATCATATCCAGCCACGACATGATATCATTATAGTCAGAGATAAACTGTTGCAACTTCTGATTTTCCTCGATCTTCTTCTTGCGATAGCCAGCCACGTCTTCCAAGTTTGTCCATTTGTTCTGGATGCTGATCATGCGCGACTGGATCGTGTCTGAGGAGTAGTGTCCAGAATCCAGAAGATCCTGGCCACTCTTCATCACGGCCTGTGTATGAGTGTCACGCTTCGCGAGTTCACGCTCAACCGCCTAAAATACAATCGAAATTTCTTAACATAAGCCCTATTTAAAGACTCTTAAAATTGTCACTTTTTATAGCATATTAATAAGCTAATAAAAAACCTCCCAAAGAAGATTTTTTTGCTTGCGTTAGCCCCCACGACCAAATTCGCCCCTGAAAGTAAGTCAGTCAACCTCCACCCCTTGTTCCTGCAAGATAAATGTACATTAAAAAGTACATAAGCGAATCAGCCCTGTCAGTCCACAACAGCATATCCAACCTATCTGCATCCAGAAAACTCGCGTAATATCCAAGAAATTTTCCATACAAGACGTAAGGGGGTGTTTACATCCTCATACCTCATGTTTGTTCAACAGGACCATGGCACTGTTCAGATCATGTCCATAGTCTGTAGACTGCAAGGAATGAGCCTTCTCTGACACCCACATCTCTTCCTCTTCAGCATCCCGGTAGAAGGTCTGCAGCTTGTGAGACTCGTCTAGTCTGGCACGCCTTGCTGCTGCAAGCTGCAGGAGCTCATTGTAGGCACCTTCTAATTCAGCTTGATGATCTCTGATCTGGTTTTCGTCTGGTTTGAAACCTGTATTTAGAAAATGCAGAGAACAAATTATGATGACTTCAAGCTCTTGTATGTTGCAACATCTAGCACTGTGCACTATAAAAAAAACTGTCGCTCCTTTTTGGCGAAGTCCGTAGCGCGAGTCGAATAATATCAGCGAAAAAAGAAATGGATGTGAGCTTGCCGCGCGGAACTCAGGGAGTGCACCTCACTCCCATAGTTCCGCGTGGCGCGCTAACAACAATATTATTTTTCACAACCTTTTTCTTTTTGCCGCGTGACGGAATCCACTGAACGGGAGAGAAGCTCATGGTCTAACAGTTTTGCAATAACAGATCAAACGCTTGACACTTAACAAATAGTCGCAGACGATCTTTTTCCTTACTCATTTCAATAATGTTGTTTGTGATCGACACAAACAATTTTTGTATATTACATACCATCCTCTTCATTGTCCAAGTGTAGGAACACTTCAGCTTGTTCGTTCACAGACTTCACTCGGTCAGCTTGTGCTGCAATGTCTGCTTCTACCAGACTGTGTTTTTGTAAAAGATCTTCCACGCCAAGCAAGTGTTTACCATAATCTTCAGATAAAAGGCCCATCTGCGATTTTACAGCACAACGAATTAGTGATATTAATATGTGGGTATTGACATTACAGCATAAAACTCAGTTACCTTGATCTCATCCATCCAATCAATTGTGTTTATCATTTCTTGGAAGCAGCGTTGCAGTTTCATGGACTTCTCCAACCGAGATCGTCGACGCTTCAGCAATTCCAGCAGTTGCTCCCAAAGCCTTAAAATCAGGTCTTTCCTGAAAAAGATAAAGATGTGATCTTAGAATCAAGAATAAACTACGGAAAGAAAGAGGCAAGAAGTTTGCATTCAATTAAATCTTACAGTGAAAAGAGAAGAAGAAAAGAAATTGTTGGAAAACAAACCTCTCCTGGAT
The DNA here is from genome assembly GCF_964200805.1 of Pocillopora damicornis. Classification (NCBI taxonomy): domain Eukaryota; kingdom Metazoa; phylum Cnidaria; class Anthozoa; order Scleractinia; family Pocilloporidae; genus Pocillopora; species Pocillopora damicornis. The sequence goes on from NC_142683.1 coordinate 6,161,994, forward strand.
TCTGTCTGATTCATGGTAGTTTTCTCTGTGTAATTCATCTGCAACTTGAACGATGGCTTTGATACGTTCTTCGTACGCCTAAATAAAACAAAGTACCGTCATGTCCAACTGAGCTTAATTTGAATCGAGTATGAAATGTAATTTGTGATAATTTTTATCATGATGAGTGCTTATCTAAATTTTATCACGACCAATTCTCGATTCAAGCTTTTGATCTAGTCCTTGAGAAAGAGTCTGGCGAATTTGACAGAGCATAAAAAAGCGCTCTGTCGTTGAGAAGTTTCCATTCTTATCATCATGTTCTGCAAAATGTTTAGCTTTGTACTCAAACTCTACACACAGGATTTGAGCATGGTCATTGCATGGGCGAAATAAAGAATGTACTTTTAACCAAACAAACATACGTACCATGATATCAGTTTCAATTGCCTCGTGTTTCTTTGTAGCAGCTTCCACGGCAGCTATGTCATTTCCAAAATTGTCTTGGGACACCAGACGCTGGTTCTCATTCAACCATGTCTCTCTCATGGCAGCCTGCAATTTATTACGTGATCAGACAAATAATAAGCAATCTTGTCAATGTATTAAGCTTGCCCGTCTCTAGAGTTTTCAAACGCGAAAATTTGAGATTACAAATTTCGAGGAAGATTTGTTATTGCTCACCTTTCTGTCAAACTTAGCAGCAAGCATCTCTAGTCTTTCTTGCCTATGAAAAGAAGAGAAATGAGATTTAAAAGAGTGCTACAGGGATTTGAAATTGTGAGAGTAAAAAACATCACATAATAAACAGAAAATAAGACTGCAGAAAAGATCCTATATACACATTTATGTGTATTTATATGAAAATGTGTAATTAATAGTCAGAGGAATACATCAATCTTTTGCAGGCCCATTTCAAAGATCCTGTGATTGTTTACAGCTCTGACAATGCATACCTCATGAGTTCTTCCCTCAGAGCCAGTTCCCTTTCATGTTCAGCTCTTTCAAGTGCTTCCCAAGCCTGAGTAAAGGCAATTGAAATATATCACGAGATGATTTTCATAACAGCTGTTCTCTTACTCTTTTATGTTTTAAGTCACTTTGCTGAAGCGACCTAACGGTTTCTGTATCATAAAAAACTTAGCATAAATTTTTATGCTTAAAATCTATATTTTGTGAAAATTTGCTGCATCTACAACCATCCCCTCTCTCTTGATTTCCTTCACAATCACTTAACCCTTTAACTCCCAAAATCTGATTGTTAATTCTCTTGTCTAGTTGCAATACATTCCCTAGTAAATTAGCGACAAGAATTTGATGTTAGATCAGGATAACAACTTATACTTAATAAGTTTGAGTATTCTCATTACCAGTCTCCTGGATAATGTATGGATATTATAGGGAGAACTTACATGCTAATCACTTCTGGGAGCTACTGGATTAAAACTAGTTTCCTCTGCATCCAATGTTTGGTCTTGTCATGCAATACATGTGCAGGAAACACATACCTTGTTGATATCACCCAGTGCCTTGTTCTCAGGAGGAGTGTACATCTTTTGGTGATTGGCACGCAGTTTGCTTGTCAGAATAAACAACTGCACTTCAAGGTTTCCTTTCTCAACAAACCTGATGGTTGTAATAGTCAAAAGGACAATTGAAAACAATCTGTGGCAAAGGAATACTAGGGCTGCATATTAAAGAAGAGACTCTAAACTCTGAACTGGATATTATACTGGGTCACTCACAAAGCAATTTCAGGACTAGAAAGAATCCTTCAAGTCTCTCAGTGGCTCTCTCACCTTAGCCATTAAACTCCCAAGATCTCATTAGTAATTCTCCTTACTGTCTGCCAGTTCTTGTGATGTTAGTTGGGAGAATTTGGTATTGGATCAACTAATAATCCCCTAATTAATTTTGCTCTTTATTCTCATTACTGGTCTGCCTGGTTTTGTATTGACATTGAAAGGAGAAATTCTGTCCTGGTCACTCATGGGAGTTAAAGGGTTAAAAGTTTCTATTAAGGGGGTTTATGAGGGAGGGACAGCTAAACACATAAACTAATAGAGAGAAAATTCTGTTTTCCTCTCAACTATACATTTCTTTGGATGATAAAATCATGTCATTAAAAACTGACTTTGACCCTAAAATATAAGTTTTTGAAAGCAAGGTTACCTAACCCAAACAAAGAAGTACTCCTGTAAAACCCCTTTGCATTACATGATTATAGCCTGAATTATTACTTTTCCTAGTGTTCATACTGAAGAGTTTTTTTTTTTCAGATGGATGTGAGAGAGGGGAGGGAAATTGAAGCTGAAGATGATGGAGGGTCCTTTATTTGGAGGTTGGAGGCCTATTAATGCAGTTTCCTTCGCCAGTTCAACACAGATGAAATAAAACACATTTATCAATAATACAATTTTCTCTTACCTGGGTGGCTTCTCCTGAGTTCTGTATTGATTAAACTCTAACATCTCTTGCTGAACTCCAACAAGAGTGTTGGCAAACTTCCTGTCTGAGAGCTTCACAATAGTGATCTGGATCCACTCAAGAAGATCTGTTGCCAGCTTCTCATATTCGATGATCAGCTCATGGTTTTCCTTGATGCGCTCAATTACCTGAGGTGCAATAAAATTTTTTTTTTTTTTTTAAATTGATTCTTTAAATTGCCTACATCATCCCATTCAATGCAAGGAGGGGGATTCACATACATATACACTACAACACAAGTAGCAGTTATTATTAACTCTTTAACTCCCAAGATCTCATTAGTAATTCTCCTTACTGTCTGCCATATAGTTCTTGATGTTAGTTTTGAGAATTTGGAATTGGATCAACTAATAATCCCCCAATTAATTGTTTTCTTTAATCTCATCACTTGTCTGCTTGATATTGTCTTGATATTGTAAGGAGAAATTCTTTACTGGTCACACATGGGAGTTAAAGGTTTAATTTAAAGTTACTATAAGTCACACACATTTACATCATTACTTCTTTTTTACCATAGCCAAGATCATCTTCATGTACTGGGAAATTAATCTCATAGAACCAAGGTCCAAGATTACTGGCTGATAAGCTTTGATTCCAATTTCTATTTCATGAGTGTTGCACACATCCAATATTCAGTATCCATTTTATATTTAGTATTATTTGAAAACTGCAAGTACAGTTGGTGTTACTCGACTTACCTTTCCAATTCGGCTGCCACTAACTTCCACTGTCTTCATCTTGGCAAAGTAATGATAATAAGCTGCCACATAGGTGATGACTGACTTCTCATCAGGGAAATCAACATTGACATCTGAAAGAGCAATGTTTGCAAATTACAGTAAGCATCATGCTGCCACATAATCACAAATTTTTTGTCATGCTGAAGTCGTGTTACTTTTTTCTTGAATATGTGCATCCTTGCCTATCTATGTTTGTTTGCTTTTTCGCTTGTTTGTTTGTGTTTTCTTTGTTATTAACATGTTGTTTGTTTTTTTCATTATTTTTTTTTATTTTCTTTTTTCTTTCTTGTTTACTTGCCTATTGCATGTCCAGATGAACATATAAATACATGATTAGCCACGATTCATTGTCCCTTGTTTGGAAGTGGGAAAAAACACATTTCTGAGGAATCATAGCCTTTACAAACTTGGGCATCATTACGAAGAAAAAAACAATCAAACTTTCAACAAACCTTCTGCTTCTAAGAGCTGTGGTATTTCAAGCTGTGTCTCTGCCACTTCAAAAGCCAGGTTCAAATTTTTCTCTGGTTCACTCTTTGTAAGTTTTTCATATTCAATGAGATCAGGCCTAACAACAAAAGTATGGAAGATATGTAAGTCATTGTAACTTGAACAAAATTGAGATGAAAGCTTCATCATCACTCCAACCCTTAAACGCTTCTTTGCCACCAAATACCACGGATATTACTAGATTATAAACACATCTTTCAAATGAGAGTTGCAGGGTACACTGCCACATATCTTATCAAGGCCAGCTCAGAAAACGTTAAAAAAAAAAGTTTACCAGCAAGCATTTTCATTCAAGGAGACAGAAAATTGCTACTACAACAAAGAAAAACCTTGAAGTTAAACTTTAAGCTTCATGTTATTAAAAGTTTCTGTTTTGGAAACATCTAGAAATGTACACATCACCTCCATCTTATGTGTACTTCTCTGAACTAAAAAAAAAAAAAAGTTGTTCATTTTACCTGTGTCTGTGAATGAGCGCACAGAAAGCTAATCCATCTCGCCAGCTTGTGGTAAAGTTGGACACAGTGACATTGCGATACCTGTAACATGAAAATGAAACTTCTATCAGAACCAGAAACAAAATCTATTCACTTTTGAAAGGAAATTGGCCATTTTATAGTTGTTTACTTAGTTGCCAAGCCTTGGATGTGGAGTAAGACTGAAGGTGACCATGTTGTGATAGAGACCAGTATCTAGTTAGCATGATACCAAAGTAATTTACATTTGAAAAGCAGCAACGTTTATATCATAACAAGGTTGCCTTTAACCTCAGTATTGTTCAAAGGCTTGGCAACCAAGCAGGCAACTATAAACTCTTGAACCTGACAAAGAATGAAAAGTGCAACTAACTAACCCAACAGTCTTGGACTGACACCACAGCAACAGGGCATCTTTAGCAGATCTCTTTTCTTTTGTTTCACCTTCAATGGTAATGTCTTGAATCTAAAAACAAAATGTTATTGTTATCACCATCAAACATGTATATCCATTCTAATCTGACAACCACATTGCTGCAAATTTTAATTAATCTGCAGCTGAAACAGACTTTCCCCTGATAAAAATTATATGTATTAAATATGTTTGACCCAATGCATAAACCATCTTTTACACATTACTGCGTAAAATGCAACCAAGTCTTCTTTATAAATGAAAGACAGAGGTGACTTTATAATGATTTATAGAACAAGCAAATGATCAAATTGTTAACATGAGGATCCTAGGCAGACAAATTTGACTGGAGCGTAAATGGTTTTTCTTGGAAATATTTTGACAGAATTGCTCAGCCTTTATCAGTTACACAGCATAAAACTTGTAACCTCCCAGTCAGAGCTGCCTTCTAATGCAAGTATGGTTCTGTAAACACTCTAGAATGATTTAACAATATAAAAGAAGCAGCAAGGATTCTATTTAACTCTGGCCTAACTGCAGCTCACAAGGTTTAGCAACCAAGTTTAAAAACTAGGGTGACTGGTTCATTAACTACTTTCATTTTTTACTCTCCTTTCCCCTACAGGCCAGAGAGTGTACACAAATTATAACAAAGAGCATCTTCGCACCTGGAATCTGAGGATTATTGTCCAAATCAGACCCAGTGTAATCTTGTTGTTTCCATCAACAATGTCATGTGCACCAATGTTTTCCAGATGGACCTGAAAGGAGAATTTGTCACTGTCATTGGAAACTAAGGTTTACTCCAGTAAATAATTAATTCATACAAACTTCAATACTTTGATTATGGACTAATTAAAAATACCAGCTTACCTTCTGTTGTTTCAAGAATGTTAAAGCCTTGTCAACATTTTCAAGCATGTGAATTCGCATTCTTCCCTTGGATGGTTTGGGCTGAGGACAAGACAAATTAAAATGTATGTTAATATACAACTTCAGATACATCATAGGTGTATCAGCCATAAAATCCATTCTTTACTCCTCTAGATCAGCAAAACACTCAACTCTGGTGGTTTGCTATACAAAAATCGTGTTACAGTAACTATCATTCCATGAGTTTACACAATGTTCAATTCTTTAGTTTCTCTATAAGTTCCTTGACAAATGACAGTCCAGTTACTGGTTCCTTAGCTGTATACAAGCAAAATATGAACAAAGCAAAAGAAAACACTCAGCACCAAGGTTTGACCTAAACTGGAATGAACCTCAGTAAAATGACCTGATCTAAAATGCTTGGATAGACTGGTCTGCTTACACAGGATAGCCAATGTCAGAAACTGGCATATACAACAGGCATACGAATATATTTCCAAATAACCTTTTTTAAAAAAATTGAGTGAGGGGGTAGGAAGTAATCCTTCTTATTAAATTTCAAAATGAAGTCTTTCCACCAATTAGTATTTAGCCATTCTCACTTTCAGAAAATCTTAATTGTGTCAATTGACATGCAATCACTTTATTTCCTCAAGTCTATGCAGCCTTACCAACTTTTCTCCAGAAAGGATTTCAAGAAGAAGAATTAACTTCTTTCCTTCTTTAAGATCATGATAAAGATCATTAACCCTGGCACCAACTCTCTGAAGATGTGAGTTGATCCATTTTGTAAATGTCTTTTTCTGAACCTTTTCTCTTTCATCTGCAAATACAAATTGACAATTTAAAAAAATTAAACAACACAGTGACATGATTGACTACCAGTATTGACGCTCTTGAACTTACTGTAATTCTATGTTCTTACTTCATAATTAAAATCATCCCTCCTTAGCAAATAAATTGGTAAAGTTTCCGCACAGTCCCATACTATTGTAAAACAAATCTGTTTTCCCAATGGAAATGTGTTGTTTTTGTCATTGTTTTCTCTATTCAAGAACTGAATGCATAATGTAGTATGGGGCTGTGCGGAAATTTTACCAATAAATTTCTTTCCAAATAAGTCCAATGAATTTGATGTAACATTTTACATATACTCAAAAGAGACCTTATAACTGATAAGTTTTCTTTTCCATCTTCTGTCCTATCAATAATTCAATAAGAATGTTATGTAACGTTACCTATTAATTACATCTAAGAGTGAATATTAGGTTAATAAAAAATAATTGAAGAATTTTAACTGCATTACGTCTATCCCAAAGTGCCAATCTAATACAAGTGTCTCTGTTTTAATTGCATCAAAAAGCAAAAGTTGTTCTCAAAATATTAAAAAAAAGAGAAACATTTCATCACAGCAAACACCAATTTTGAGTTTAACAAAAGTAAAAACTGTTCAAAATAATTGAAATTTACAGACAAATAACACTGTTTACAATATGTAAAAGCATAGATGTTGCGCATTCAGACCACATAGAGTCACAAACAATTAAAATTCAAATCATCCTCGACCTCTCTTTGAAATAATCGCATTTGCTGCAAGCTGAGTTCTGATAACAACAGAATTCTTTGGCATCAGTTCAAAACCTAAAATGACGTCGTTACTATTTTTTTGTTTTCCTAATCATGCAGATATCTTTTTAATAAAGCAGCTTTGGAAATCAACTAGTTAAGTAATTACCAAAATCTTTGACAAGAAATCGGTCACGCAAAGGCGATGCAATCCAATGAACATTTCTCCAAATTGAAATGCAAGCTCATATTAGCAAAAAATAACATCAACAACAAAACAAATTAAATGAACAAAACGAACAGTCACATGAAAGGCCGTGGCAATCTGATTTGAGGTTTCAAAATATTGTATCAGTATTTAGTATTTCACGGGAATATGAAGACAATACTACACCTCTTTACTTACGTTCCTTTTACGACGATCGCGATCACAGGTATTTCACGAATTCAAGTGGCATAAAAACGAAGAGCTCGTCTACAAACTACTGGTAGACAATCGTGTCATTGTCACAATTTCCTTTTAATTCAAACTTTATTGAAATACCAATTTGGCTGCTTCCTCGAAAATCACGCAACACCTCAACCACACCACGCCTCTGAAATTCTACTTAAAATTTTCACAACTGCATTTTTCTACCCCCTTTTTCGATCATGTGTCTATTTCGATCAGTTGACGTTCCGTCTGGATAAAAATAAAACGTCTGAAATGCGATTAGGAGCAAATTGATCCCTGACGAATAGAAATTAACGGTGTTGTCTCAATCAACCATCTTTTGTCCGTGCAAACAGCGGTGAGCATTCGATTGCTCGAGGCAAGACACCAAGACTAAATAAAATTCCCGCACGCACCTCTGCGTAATAACATCTTACTTTTAATCATCGAAATATAAGTTTGTGGCATTACTGATTTACTAAAAGTTTTAGATGCATCGTAAGGTCAGAACTGTTAACAATCGAGCAAAAAACCTTCCTAGTTGCAAAATGATCATTACTATTCATAACGCGAGGATTATAAATTATTTACAATGCAAGGTCGGTTGAGGTTTTATTAAAGATTCAGTTCACATGCAGGTACATATGCTTATCATAGGTAAATGTGCGTTCAATTTTAAAGTGCTCAAATCATTTGGCGTTCATGGCAGACAACAAAAGAACTCAATTCAAATGTACGAACCTGCTAGCACTTTGATTCGAGATCGTTCGAACAGCCGCGCGGAGCTTTGTTGTTCCATCCACTGATCTTCCTCTGAGTCACGATAGTCCGTTGATACCTCTCCCATCGTTCCCATCGATTGAATAAAGGCCTGAAATTTGAATAACAGTCAACAGTGCTTCGATTTCTCGTAAACGGAGAAGATGCAATAAACTGAAGAGTGTCAGGGGGATCTGTAAAAGTCATTGAACTTCGCGATCGGGGTAAACACACTCTCTCCTCTCATTAAACATAAAACACTTTAACAAAGAATTTACACCGCCTGTTCCTGTCTTCGAAAGCGCTAATATTTTGCTCTTTCCCCAAAGTCTAGTTAGCAAATGAACTCTTTCTACAGATGTAGTTCAAGTCCAAATCACGAGAGGAAATAAAGCATATGAGCAAGTACAGGAAATATTTCACGTCTTTTCCGATCGGGCCTGGAAGCAAAAAGGAATACCTCTCAACCAGATGATACTTTCACATCATCCAGAAATATAACGATGGGAAAGCAACCCGTTGTGAATTTTGAAAAGGACAAACTCCTAATGTGCATTACTGAATTCCACGCGACACCTTTTACACGCTCCCCGCCCTGTCCGAACAAGCTGGAACCAATTAAAAAACGGCTAATAAATACACCAGCCAATAGAATTGCTTTTTATAGCTCGTGAGTCACGGGCTTATCTCGCGCGTGTACATTAGGCCCGGGAAACGCAAGTCGTGACAGCAGAGGTTAGAAATTTACACGAAAACAAAAATCTCTTTGCGATAAGAGACACATTTTCTGCATTTTACAACATCGGTTAGAGCAGGAACTTTCAGAGAACTAATTAAATCCACGCCAAAGGCATTAGATGCGAAAATTACTCGCCTTAATTGCTCGAATGGGTCTAAAAGCAGACCGCAATGACCTTTTAACCTCCAAAAATTATCTACGTTAGCATTTCATCAAAGATTGTTTGTAAAGCATATTTCCTCATGTTTGGATACACTTAGTGCTGTCACAGATAAAGATACTGCAATTATTGATGTGTCGCTGAAACTATATGTTAAGCCAAGAAGGAGATACAAAAATTTCAAGCTTGTTTGATTTGGTAGAACCGATCTGGGAAACAACTCTCTGTTATTATTTCACTTTTTTAAATGAAGCCACAGATTTGATCGTATTAGATTTGAGGCAAATCTTACTCTGGCTATAGAACAGGAATTTTAGTTTAAAAAAAAAAATATGTAAGCCCTCAAACCCTCAGCTAAACATTGTCAATTTAACTGACACACAAAGAGAAGATGTGAATTAAGACTAAAGCCCACAAAATACATTATGGGCACTATTCAAATTGACTGCTGTAGAATCAGACTAATCAGACAAAATACAACAAAGGTAAATATGACAAGAAGCAACTAAGAATCCAGGGTTATTAACCCTTTAACTCTTGTGAGTGACCAAGACTGAATTTCTCCTTACTATATCTATACAATATCATGCAGACAAGTGATGAGAATAAAGAAAAATATCAATTATGGGGTTACTAGTTGATCCAATAACAAATTTTCCAAACTAACATAATAAGAATTGTTTGGCAGATAGTTAGGAGAATTACCAATGAGATCTTGGGAGTTTAAAGGGTTAAATGTAACCAGCCTCTAACTGGATTAGTCATTGTGTTGCATCAGATTCGCTGAGAAGGGCACAAATTATTAGGAACAGTCACAGAGTGCTGAGATCAATGCAAAATGTGATTTCTGGATTTCTTTTAATGACACGATACTTAAACATCAAGCTGCAGTTGCTTAAAGGGTGGATAAAGTTATCTGCTGGATATCTAGCACAGTACATTTCATCAACACTTATACACTGTGTAGTGATTTATCATTTGGATGGTGTGATTCACCTTTCGAACAACCAGGCCCTGGTCATTTTGCGATGGCGAATTGAGGGCAATCAGAAATTAAATCTATTTTCTATAAACATTTTGGAATTTTATTAGATAGCTCTCTTTGCACTTAAGCCACAGCTCATCTTTGCCATTGCCTCAAAGATATACTGAGTATCATTCCTTCTTCAGTTGCAGTTGAGTTCATTTTATCATTTGATATTTCAGTGGCAATCTTTACACAAGAATTTTAAATATTGTCTTCCAAATGTATAATCAGCAAAGACTTGAAATGGTTTTGCAAAAGTCTGAATGAACATCAACATATTACTAGACCACTGAAGAAAAGCTACATTACCTAGGTAAGGCTCTTAATAAATTTCAAATGGAAAATTTTCATCTTCTTTGCTTTTTCAAGGACATTTTCATATACATTTTTTTCTAATTCAGCAATTGATTATGCTTCTCTGTCTGAAGTAGTTAGGGCTTATTTTAAGCTCTACTGACCTTCCCTTTAATTTCAAAATGCCTCTTTAAAGAAACATTCTGTGGGTGAAATGTGAAGTAAGCCCAAAGGATAAAGTTGTGAGTAACATATCAAGGTACTTCCTATAACTGAATCAATACAACTTTTGGATCAATTTTTTTTCATTCAATTTTTCACAGGTGAGGGTCACATGTTCCATTTAACATGTCTACAGTATACACAAACTTGACCTTGTTGGAGAGAGATAAACTTCCATGACAAATTTTACCCAGTTATTTCAACCAAATGGTTTACTTGTTAAGTGTTCTCAAAGGTTAAGTAAGAAAGAAAAATGGAAGTATTCTTCAGGAATCAGTTAATATGTTATCTGCAATAAAACACAATATTTGGTTGATGAAGTGGTCAAGTCCAGTTTAGAGTTTTGAATTCCATCATTGATTCTAGATAGCAGTCTAAAGAACAGTGAGCTATTATTTCATAACCATTTAGAGTGACCAGTCTCTAATTTCTCCTTACAATATCACCTCTGAATCATACATTATGGTCATAAGAATGATCACCAACTTAAGAAGCTCTTGATTGTTAAACAAATTTTCCCTGCTGGCACCATAGGAAATGTATTTAAAAAAAAGCATGGGGAGGTTAGGGTGTAACCTTGTTTTAAAATAAAGCATGTGGCAGTCTTTTTAATAAATTGAAAGCTGGTGCAAGTTTTAAGGTCAGGAAAGAGTAAGGAAACAAATTCTTTAGTGCAAGAAAATCTTGCAAACTAAAAAACTTTAACCTATTTAAGCTAAAGTATTTTTTTTCATATTATATATCAAGTGCTTCTGGGATACATATTTGAGTAAAAATATGTACCCGTTAGCAACTTCACAAACATGTTATTACTGAATATAAATATAAATGCAATGAAAAAAGAGGTATTGTCATAAGTCCTGATGAAAAACTGGAATTGATTTAAATCCTCCCTGCATCTTTTTTCTCAATTAAGACAGAGAGTGCACGTAGTGCAAGTGACCAGTCTTGTCGCCAGCTATTTGACATAAAAATTGTATTAATTGAAATTACTCCTTTCAAATTGGTTAATCTTGTCAGCATACAGGAACCCTTTGACCTTAAGTAAATTGTTTTTGATGAAACATCATAGTGTTAAAAATAATTTTAAATAGGAATAGATGTTAGGCAGTAAGGAAAGTTCATCTTTTTTAAACTCATACAGACATACTGAAAATAAATTTTTCTATTGCTGCATTTGATTATCTTCAGAGGTATACGTCATGAGTTTAATGGAGTACATTAAAGGTAAACTTCAAGCTGACATCAACGAAATAAATTCCTGATACATGGGTTATATCTTGTCTTTTACGCTCAATATTGAAAGCTTGTGTCTTTTGTGTTGCTCAGTAAAAACTTCCTACTCCAAAGTGTTACAAATTTTATCCAAACATAGGAAGTTTGTGAAAGTCATCAGGAATATTCAGTCATCTCTTCTGATGAACTCATTTGCTGGATTTCAATCGTTGGTAATAACATAGCAAGACCCCAAAATGGCTAATCGATCGTTACAAGCAAATTACAAGACAAGGAGTAACCTCCAGAAATCCAGTGAATTTAAACTGCACAGGACAAAATATCCGCCTCGATCACGCACTGTAAGTAATATTCATCGATTCAACAATGCTTCACACAAAATTAAAATACTCCTTTAGTATCCAACCATCAAAGAAACTGTTTTAAATTCCGTTTGAAATAGTAGCGAGTACAGAGAAGAAACACCAAGAACCCGACAAAATGTCTCTTGATCGTATCTTTTGTCGACGGAAATCAGCCGCATGCGTCGCCAACGGTATTGAATCTTGATTTTCACTGAAAATTCATAATACGTATTTTTCAACAGCACTCACAAAAATCGGAATCAAAGCTTCGATTCGAAGCAAACGTTTACTTTCGATCAGCCGAAACCTGATAGCTCAATGTAAACAGTGACTGTTGAATCGGTGTTGTCTATTTCAGAAATCAGTAACAATGAGACATACCACAGAAAGCAATGAATGGGCGGGTGAGCGTGGAAATTTGCATCGCCAGTGTTTGTATTGATTATTTTCCAGCAAAAATCGATCGCTGAGATAAAAATTTAAATGCGACAGCCTTTTATTAGAGTGGAACGTGTTTTACAAGCGTGCAACACTGCTCAGTGGTTGCGATCATAGTAACGTGGCTAACCCTGACAAAGAGTGTGTTTTTTAAACGAAGGGCTTTCGTGTCTCTCCTCTGCAAAATAGTTTGCAAATGGCCTCGATCTTCAGAAATATCACATGGCACATGTAAGCAGTCTATGAAATGAGAGACTCTCATAAAACTCCAATTACAGTAGTACAGAGTTCGTTTAACAAAGATTCTCGAAATACCAACATGTACAGCAACATTCAAATTTATAGAGCTTTCTAGGTCTACCTCGTTCGATCTGTACTTTTCTTTTCCAAATTACTACGATCAACTGCGCTCGATATCAAGGTCTCGGTAGTACCCACTGTTAATGTGGGTTACAACTAGGGTGAAATTACAAGGAATTTAACGAAAAACTGTCATTGGAACGTTCGCTGACATAAGCATTACTTCAAACTGAAAACACATGCTAGGCACAAAGAAGCAAGCCGCCAGGCGGCTAGATGCAACATTGACTTTAAAACAATTCTAATTCAGGTCCCAATTTTCCCGACTTGGATAAATTACCCCTTACCTAGGATTCGCGTTTCTTATCAATTGTCATTCAACAGATTTTCCTTTACCCAAACGTGTTGTATTCGAAGAAGTGATCGTTCGATTTCCACGTTTTCTGTAGAGCTCCCCTAAAGGCTTCTCGTCACGCACGAATACTAGTGACATTTCAAACATTAGAAGCTTCCCTACTTCAGAAAATCCATATCGATTGGAGCTTAATACAGCCCTTGGGCAAAAGAATACCTCGGTGTTTGTGATGTGGTTTGGAGACGGTCCGATCTATGAAAAAATATATATACTCTATGCTTACCTTCATAACGTCTGCATCTCGCTCTTCCATCTTTGTCGAGAGTGGTTCGAGTCGATGGCGACTCACTTCGAGCAGATCGGTGCTTGCCGCATCAAGCGGATGTTTCACATCGACAGACATGGTTCAAACGCTTTGATCGACCGCACAATTCCCTGAAATTTATCAAATTCACGGGCGAAACAAGCAAGGTAAGAATCGAATCTACGATCAAAAGCAGTGAGAGACGCCCTAAAAACTGGGCCGGACTCGCTCGCTTGATATTCAATATTCCTGCATAAATTATAGAGTCCATTTACTGAATTCTCTAAGGACCAATCAGCGATCGATAATGGTCACGTAAAAAAACTGATCGTTCGTCCAGAACATTCATTCGTTCTCTACCAATCACACGCAAGAATCTCAAAACGCGGGACAGAAATTGTTACAAGGAATTATTTTTCCTTCGGCATAGATAAAGTAATGGGAGTTTTCTTGTTCAGCATAAGAACAACATACTTTTTTCCTCCTCTACATACTGACTATAATTATCAACGAAGAACTATAATCTATATAAACCATGCGATTTTCATCTTAGTCATAAAAAAAAAGTATTTCTTGGAATTTTGACACTACCAGTATTTTGAGACACCATAGCAGTAAGGACAACAGGTGGCCAGGGATCTTCCCTAAGGGCATAGCCTGGGGGGTGGGTCCTAAGGTACTTGTGACCCGCTCTTTGAAAGCCTTTTTTTGTCATATAAAGTGAAACACGCGTATGTGCGCGGAGGACAGAATGACAATCTGGTGAGTACCCTCTGTTTGACACAAAGTGACCCCCCCCCCTTTGAAAAATGCTGGCTACCCCTGTTCCCCTCACTACCCCCTGTTAGTCTCGTATTCAGATATTTCACGGTCAAATGGTTCAGTTACAGTTGCATGGTAGGATCTGGGTATGAGATTGTTTGAGTATACCTAACTTATCCTTTAATTTTATAATTAATTAATAGCGGAGCTTGCGTAACTCCATAATTATACAAAATAGTAGTAACCCATCAAGCCGAAAAATTTGGATGTTCGACCGTACGACCGTACGACCGACCGACCGACCGTACAAGGTGCTACTTGTAGCATGCGCGGCCAACTGTACCACGGGCACTATTTTATAATCAGTCCTCTACACAGACACGGAGGAGTTGCGAATGAAAATCCATTAATATTACAACGCACTTTATCCATAGTAGGGGCTTTAGTTTTGTTGAAAAGACGTGCGGGGAAAAAAAATGCGACCTCCGCTTTTAGGCTTGCCTAAATCTATATATTAGTGTTGTGGTCAAGTAAGTCTTAGTGTGGTAGCAAAAACACCATTTTTTTTTGTTTTTGTTTTTGTTTGGTTGTTGTTGTTTTTTTTTTTGTGCTCTTCCCGAGTTATTTGCTGGTTGTTTCCTAAGGGTTGGAAATATGCCAGCCTAATGATCATGAGTGTGCTGGACCCAGTTGTTCAAAGCTGCCCAGATAAGTGCTAACCCAAGGTTAAATTTAAATAGCAGCTTCTTTAATCCTTTTTTCCAAGAGCATCGAATAATCAAATTGTGGTCAAAAAGAATTATACTGATTTTTCTTTTAAAACTTTCAGATCTGAAATCAAATTTCACACTAACCCTGGGTTATCTCAACCTATCTTTGAACAACTGAGCACTGGACTCCCCATATAAAAGATCAGGCTGCAATTCCTGTTCAGGGTCATTAAATTTTCATAAGCAAGACACTATACACTCACAGTTTCAAAGTTCCTCTCCCCATACAGGAGTGTACATGGGTGCCAGTAAGCTATCAGAGAGACCTGACAAAATGCTAATGGGTGGGGGGAGGGTGTGGGGAACTGTGATGGTCTGATATCCCCTCAGGGGAAGTGAAAATGCTCATAGTAACTTAATGTCATGGAAACCAGGATAAGCTCTGCTTGGAAATGCCATTACCCTTTAACAATCATGATGTGAATGTTGATTCTCCCTTCTAGCTGCTACACATTTCCTTGTAAATTAGTTATGAGAAATTTGTGTTAACTCAAGATAGAAACCTCTACCAGAGAAGTTTAATAATTCTCACTCTCTGTTTGCTTGAAAATGTATGAATATTGTATTGAGAAGTTACATGTTAATACTTCTAACAGGTAAAGGGTTAAGCTCATGGCAAACTTAACCCAACTAAAGGCGATAAATGCTATTGACAAGAATTTTTAACCCTTTTAACTCCCAAGATCTGATTGTTAATTCTCCCCTGTAGCTGCTACACATTTCCTTGTAAATTAGTTATGAGAACTGGGTGCTAGATCAAGATAGCAGCTTCTACCTGATAAGTTTGAATATTCTGATTACCTGTTTGCTGAAGAATGTATGGATATTGTAAGGAGAAGTTTTATGTTAATCACTTCTGGGAGTTAAAAGATTAATAAAAAAATCAGGCATTTTTGTATAACATTTATCAACACACATTTTATCCATACAATGGCTCTATACTGCCATTTACAACTACCATTAACTTTTTAGTCAAAGGTGTTTTTGAGAACATTTGATCTCTTCACACTTGGTAGAAATTAAAATAAAACACAATTTTTGATAGCATACACAGTCAAAGAGCTGGGTCAGGTTTTTTACATCTTAAGAAATTTCACCTTTTCACTTTTCAAGTTGCTGCATCATTTTCAGTCTCTATCAACCTTCTCATCCCTAGCTATCCAAGAACCCTCTTGGCTTACAATTTTCTCTTTAAGGTATTTTTTCTTTTTTAACCAAACTCAGCCCAATATTTCATGGGCTTCTTTTAACCCTGTAAGTTCCACTAGTGACCTGGACAGAATTTCTCCTTACACTATCAATACAGTATCAAGTAGAGAAGTAATGAGAATGAAGAAAAATATCAATTAGGGGATTATTGTTTGATCCAATTCCAAATTCTCCGAGCTAAAATCACATGAATTGTGTAGCAGACAGTAAGGAGAATCACTTATGAGATCTTGGGTGTTAAAAGGTTAAGTTGAAGGTAGTTTTGGCAAGTGCATTGAATTTAAGCAGACCCTCCTCATTAAAGCCTCATGTTTTGCCAGCTCACCATTTACAAGGGTTCATACTTTCTGGTGGGCGAAGAAATACTTGTACTAACGCACCAATAATAAAAGCCAGTTTAATAACTACCAAGTGCAAATATTCACTCAGAGAATCATGACACAGCTCCCTTGAAGTGTTTTTCTCTGGTTCCCAGAGTTTTCATTGAAAAATAAAGTGGCAAGGGAAGAGGGCAAAATATGGAGAATTTCCTCCAGGTCTGACAAAAATAAATTGCCCGGTAAATAAAAAATTTGCAGAGGAATTTGGATTAAAATAGAATGTTTAGCCATTGCAATAAACAAACTGGAATGGTAGACTAATCATTTATTCTTTATTGATGTTTATATCTATTCCAATTTCTCAAAAATATGCCACATATTAAATACATTTAGAGATTTATACTTCTCTTAAGAAAATTTTCAAAATCTTAATATACATTTAAAGGTTACAAATGAGAAGAGCACCTGTTGCCAAAGAGTAACACTCCATGCAATCATCAAAAAGAAAAAAAAACACTCATTTTATCATTACAATTTTTTCTTTGTAGTAAAACATGAGAAGGAGTGGCCACTGATGATGATCACAGGAAAATAATACCTGTCAGTCACTGACAAGGTCAATGGAGAAGATGGCAAGTGAATGAAATGTGAGTTAACTAGGAACTCACTTGCCCATTTCAAAATTTTAGCATTTATTTGCTGTATAATCTTTTGGGTTTACATTAAAGATTATAAACAGTCTATAAAAAATACTTTGTGACATTCACCCCCTGAAAAAATATCCTCAGGACATGGCATCTCAAAGCCACTTGGAGTTAGTTTGTCCCTTCCCCCACAAAGAGTGAGAAACTATAAAAACAAAAAGCAGCTTAACTGGTGAAAATAAAGTGATTTCATTCGTAAAATACATTCCTAACTTTTAATAGGGGATCAACTCTTAATCTTTGACTTTTTTTTCAGTTTTGATGGGTTTGGATATTGAGGATTTTCAATAACACCTTTACCAAACTTGAATTCCAGAAATTCTCTGACATTGTTTGGAGCAGATGCTTTCACTCCAATGAAATCAATTGTTCCTAGAGGCTTCAAATAATGAGCAGGAAATTCCCTATCTTGTCTGTGAGTTTCAAACCAGGTTTTCTTGGTCATGGTGCCATCTTTTTCATAGAATGGGAAAATGTCCACATGTAAGTGATTATACTGACTAAACTGGATTCGAAAAAATTCTCCTTCAGTGGCTTTTTCCCAAGTGTAACCTTCACTGTCAACATATGGTTTGCCAGAATTTGAGAGTTTTTCTGCTTCGACCAGATATGAGCATTTGTTGATTTCATGCTGATAAATACCAATATCTACATCATAATCCCATGGAATGATGTCACCATATCGAGCAGCACCCAACAAACTACCTCCCTCCAACCAATAACTTACACCAGCTTCTTTAAGAATGTTGAAAAGATAACGTGCAGTTTGACGCAGATTTTCCAAACAACAGGGTGGTGTCCATCTTGACATATAAAGATATTCAGGCATATCATCAAAAACAGTGCCAAAGCACCGTCCTGTATTCTTGCCACAGCCATACCACTCCACTTCTCCTGATGGAAGAACAACTTTCTTGACCCCTAGTTTTCTGTACATGTCATTTCTTCTTGTTTTGAAATTATTCTCATATTTCCATTTTGTGTGAGCATTTGAAAAGAGCATGGATCCTTGTGAGAAAGAAACCTTGTGGAGAAGTTTTGTTTTTATATGGTGCAGCGAAGCTTGAATGAAGAGACTTTCAGGAAAAGGTCGTAAGTATGGTGCACTAAGGCTGTGAAGGAATGCAGCTTTTACCAAAACCACTTGACTGGGGCCAACAGAATCACAAGTTCGGTAATAGCTCTGTGCTTCATCTTCGGAAATCGAGTACTCTAATGTCCAACGTTTAAGGTCAAATGAAAGTTTGTTGCACTGTATAGTTTCTTTTGATATCACTGGCACTGTAACAATTTTATATTGAGGTTTCACACCAGCCAAAGCTTTAAGCTCTTCAAGCATCATAACTGGCAAACTTGAAGAGCTGAATCGGACACTATCTGGCATGAACATGACGTATGGCGTTGTGATATAATTCTCGGGTCTTCCAGCCGATTGCTTTTGATCGGGGGACAAGTCTTGCACAACCAATTGAATTTTGCCATTCGGAATATCTAATGGCGGATACGGTCGTTTAAGTGATATCAGCACAATATGAACGTTTGGGAAGTACTCCAAAATGGAACGAATTGTTCGAGTAACGTCATTCTCAAAGTTTTCAAACTCCAACAAGACAATAGTCACTTCATTTTCAAATTGCGTAGCTTTGTTTCCCAGAAAGGAAATTTTCTCCTTAATTGCCTTTAATTTGCTTTGTTCTAGCCACTCCCCGTTTGTGTTTTGTACATGAGAAATGTAGAATAAGATGACACAATTGCAAGCTATTGCACATACCAATAGCACTTGGCATTTGTTGATCCGTGGCATGGAACGTTCGATCGCTCGCGTGCGAATCGTTGTGAGTTTCTGTCCTTGAGAATTTGAGTCAATGCTACGCATAAGCACCTTACTTCCCTTGTAAACATGAATATCTCAAGTATTGTATTGTCGGCTTCTGTGTAAATATTGATTAGATTAAAATTATCCGAACATAAACAATATTTTGGGTGCCTTCCTACGCCGCAGGAGACATCTAGCTTGAAATGTACGAGGCATTGCTCAAAGACGTGTGGGGACTGAGTACCATATCTCTAACAACTTGCTCCCAGTCGTTCGCGTTTTGAGGAACTGGCCAATCAAGAGTAAGCGGTCCATTTCAAACTTCAGCTGTGGGTGATCAAACGTTCGATGAAGTGCGACCACCGCCAATCGACGCAGTAAGCAGTTTGTTTTGAACAGAAAGAGCTTGAAACTGCATAAAAAAGAGATCTAATCAGGACCAGTAGTTGGGTTGTAAGCCTGTCAGTATTGTGTGTCACGATGGCTGTAACTTTTGACGCAAATGAGCTTGAGGGAATGAAGCGCGCTGAGCTTCAAAAGCTCTGTAAGAGCGTGGGAATTAGAGCCAACAGCAAGGTAAGCGTGCAAGCATGCAACGTTTATTGTGTTCTGGAAATTGACCTAAAGACAATTACGCACGCAGTTCCTCTCAGTTTCAAATAATATGCAGCATGCGACATAAAAGATTGATGGTCCAATTATGCAGGCAAAATTACGGGGCCGCAAATTTTCCACTGAAGCGTTGAACTGATGACAATTTGTGGAGGTGTCTACCTCCTGATCACTTGAATATTGAAGAATGATGTTTTCCTTTTTGAACCAAATATATATTTTGACGTTTTGACTCCTGAACTCGATCATTAAAGAGGTTTTTAATTATATTATATGTGAGCTTTTCCTTTAACAAATCTGTCAGGACGAGACACCTGTTTATGAAGAGAGATTGCTTTCTGTCTTTCTGCGTCGAGTAACACAATTTGAAATTATAATTGTGGATGACCGTTTTGTCCGTTTTGCGTGCTATTCTCCATATAACAGACCTACAAAATTAATATGTTCATTCATTTGTGATAATACGGTGAATTTCTCAATACTAAGATCACACAGAGTCATACTGCTCGCAACTTTTGTCACTTATTAACATCGTGCAAAACATTTCAGACTTCTCAGCTTATTGAAGAACTAAAGATATATGCATTAAAGATTACTGGCGCAGCAGAAGAGTAAGTAGATGTTCTCTGAGATATAATTATTTGCATGCTCTCAAAGTGATGGAATGAATCATTTTTAGGAAACCAGATTGTAAGGGAGGGAAAAACTCTAATTTGTGAAGACGGTCTGTTTTGAAGTGTTATACAGAGGCTGGACTAATGATTTTCTCCCTTTGTAGTTCTTTAGTTGAGCAAGGAAACGAATCACAAACAGCTGACTGCACCAAGATAGAAGAAGCAGCTAAAGATCCAGAAACAACAGATTTCAATCATGAAAGTGATAATGATGATGATAGCTACAAGAGAGAGCTAATGGATCAACTTGATAAGAAAGTTGAGGAAAAAAGTAAGCCTAACATTGAAACATCCACAGTCTGTACAGTTCGTGTTCCAAATCAACAGACACCCAGGTTAAATTGAAGAGGATAATTATATTTTGGTGCTTGCAGCTGGCTTGGTTGATGAAAAAGAAAAACAAAATTTGGTGAGCTGGTCTTAGGCTGGTCTTCTGTAAGCTGTTCGCTTACAGAACTATTTGTTACAAGGGTTTTGACAGCACATGACTGTATGCAACTTTGCACCTTAAATCAATGGCATAATATTTTTAATTTTATATATCCTAAACTGGTATTATCATGATTTGCAATTATAGAAAGATTTCATTTAAGTTTATTAGGATGTAATAAATAAGTGAATCATACCAGGAGAGCTGAGTTACTGACTACATTTCACAGTGTTATAGTAGATTGCCTTCTTGCAACCATTATATGATTTAATCTGCAAAATCATGAATTTGAAAAGAATCAGAGCTAAGAGTGCTGCATCGTTATGTCATAAATTTTGTTATGAGGGTCAACCTTTTTCTATAACATTTTAGTGCCTGCAGAATGTAAAATCCCCCGATTTGTTCAGTTCCTTGGTAAAGAGTCAGCAGCAGAAACAAATAAAACTCCAGGTGAGCTTACTGGTTTCAATAAAAACAAACCTTTTTTCAGCTTTGAACTTCTTTTCACTGGATGTTGTTCATAATTCTGAATGAGTTGATACATATTTATAACAAGCATTCAATTTGATGAAAAAATTTCCAATACTTTGTTTTCATGTTGTTAGCTAATAAATGGAACAAGATTCACAAGCAACAGTTTGAAAAGTAAGTGATAGACAGATGCTCAGTGATCTAATATAAGAAAATTGTAACAAGAATAACCTGCAATTGGTAACAAAATTGTTGACACATTGACCTCTTCAACCCCCTCTTACTTTAATTTTATTTCTCATGCCCTATTTGCCCCCCCTACCTCCCCCCCCAAAAAAAAACAACAACAAAAACAACAAAACAATATTGTATCATGATTCTATAAACTTTTTTCTACATACTGACAACATTGAGTAAGGGTGGGGGGGTCTTGTGAATGATTTTGAGTGTGGTAGAAACAGGAATGTTATTCTACACATAAATAGAACTCTTCAAACATGATGCAGGGCTAAAAATTTGCAGTGGCACGGTCACCAGTGGCGAGTTAAAACTGACCAGGGCCACCAAAAGTTAAGGTTTGAACACCCAATGTGTGACTACACCACAGAATTTTGAAAAGTTGCAATGTAAATTATGCGAAGTACAAAGTTAAAAATAAAACTCAATATGTGGTTTAATTGGACTACCTTTCTCTTCATTACTTTGCCTGGACTCTAAGATCATCCATTTTAGAAAATTTTTAGTTCTGAAGTGGAAATTCCGAGCTGTTTTAACAATGATTTCCCGAGCTTGTTCTTTCCTTTTAGTTAACACTCCATTAAAAGACATGGGTTGTTTATTCAAGTTTTTCATTTTAAACTAGAGGAAATTGAGGGCTACTTCATCTTGGGATGGGCCTCTAAGAATTCAAGGAAACTGGCCCAACTGGCCACCATAGACTGGAGTTAATTTTTAGCCCTAATAATGTGCCAGTTAATTTTGATGCTGGTTGTAGTAACAAGCTCTTGGTCAGTTGAGAAAGAAAGCATGCACACAGACACTGGTGGACTTTGCTAGTTATTCTGTAGGTGAGAAATTACACTTTTTACATTAAGATAAATTTCTTTTTTCTTTTCAGGATGGATTCAATTGATGTATATTTGGAGAAGAAAAGGAAAAGAATGGAGGGTTTTAATCAGTCAGTCAAGAAAGCTAAGGTAAAGCAACTGACCAAGTTACATCACATATAAAAGGTTATCTGCATTATATTAGTCTTCAGTTCTAATAAGTTCACTTTGTTTCTTATTTAGATTGTGGTAGATGGTTGCAAGAAGGAGAAGGAAAATAGGAAATCCTCAGCAAGAAAAGTAAGAGGAAATTTTGAAATGTTTTTCAAATATAGTTGTTAAGCCGTCAAGAGTTGACACAATTATTTATTAGAATGGATGTAACCTTTTCGAAGTTGAGGGCTGGGTTGTTCAAGGCTTGTTTAAGATAACCCAGGGTAAGTATAAATCAGATCTGAAAGCTACAGAAAATTCAGTTATAAATAATTTGTGACTACAGTTGTGATGATTGGATTCTTTACAAAGAGTTGGGAAAATTGTTCCAAGAGGCCCTTGAATAGAGAAATATAGAAACCTGGACTGAAATTTAATCCTGGTTTAGTGCTAATTGGCCTTTGAACAACTGGGTCCAGGAACTTAACCCCTTAATTCCCAGAAGTGATTAACAAGTAACTTCTCCCTACCATGTCCATTCACTATCCTGCAAACAGGTGATGAGAATACTCAAGTGTATCAGTTGTTATCTTGATCTAACACCAAATTCCCATAACTTATTTACAAGGAAATGTGTAACAGCTAGAAGGGAGAAAAGACAATCAGTGACCAGTTGTTCGAAGGCCAATTAGTGCTAACCCAGGGTTAAGTTTGGGTTACTTTATTCCCTTCTTCAAAGGCCTATTTCAGATAATTTCTTCAATTTTTTTTAGAACATCCGGGCATCAAATTGTAGGCAAAAATATACTAAATATGCCTTTAAAGCTTTCAGATCTGAGGTCAGATTTCATGCTAACCCTGGGTTATCTTAACCTAGCCATAAACAACTTTGCACAGATCTTCAGAGTTCAAGGGTCAACTGCCAGCCCTAAACCCTTTGACCCCTAAGAATGGCTGGTATCAAATTTCTCCTTACACTATCATCCCCTAATTCAAACATTATGGTCACAGAAATAAAGGAATCAATCAGCAACTAAACATTGTAGCTCTCCTTGTCAGCACCTTTGGAAATGTTTAGGAAATGGTATGGAGAATATGCATACTGATGTGAAGGGGAAAGAGTTAAAACCCTTTAACTCCCAAGATCTCATTCATAATTCTCCTTACTGTCAGCCATATAGCTCTTCTGATGTTAGTTTGGAGAATTTGGTATTGGATCAATTAATAATCCCCTAATCAATGTTTTTCTTTATTCTCATCAGTTGTCTGCTTGATATTGTATAGATTATTGTAACTTAAAGGTAAAATTCTGTCTTGGTCACTCATGGGAGCTAAAGGGTTAAATAGCCTTTATAACCATGTTACTTCAAATGTAATAATATTCTAAATAGTGTTATGGTTAATCAATAATAGATTGTCTGGTCATAAATGTATATAATATGCGTTGTTTTCTTATTTGCAGTCCACTGAAATAAAAAGGAAAAATCATGGCAAACCAGCTGAAGTTACATTCAAGCCAATTGTTACAACTATCAATAAATCATCTACATTTGTTTTTGGTTCTCCTGCTCCAAAACCATTCTTCCAGCCTGCTAACAAAATTGCCACAAAAAGTGAGAAACTCAGATTGAAATCACCCAAAGTTTTCAAGCCTATCGCTTCTGGATCTGCTTCAAACATTGAAAAGCCCAAGACTCCTTTGGCACGGAAATCCCTTCCTGCAACAGCCAGGAAGGAAGACAAATCAAAAACACCAGCAAATCCATCCCGCAAGTCAATTGCTGTGACACCTTTCAGGTAATATTTTGCCTCAAGCATTTCAAGCTTTTTTTGCCTTATGGAAATTTATTTCGTTTCAACTGCAGATAGTACTATTTCGTCAACAAAAGGGACTCATCTGGATCCAGTTTGTAGTCTTTTGGGTCACAGCATATACAAACAAAACTTTGAAGTTTTTTTAGACATTCTTGTTACAAGCATATATTTTGACTTCTGTTGGAACCTGTACCACTATAATCTTAAAGACTTAGAATCTTGTAATAACAACTTTTCTATCTTTCTTTTTTGTCCTCAGATTTTTGCCAGCCAATGCACTAAATGTCACAACACCAACCCCAAGAAAAAAATTTGATCTCAAAGCAAGCTTGGCCAAACCCTTATCCTACAAGCCACACACTGGAAAATTGAAACCTATTTCTTCATACCAGGAGGAAGTAAGGCCTACCATGAGCCATGCTAAAGTGAAGAATCATAAAGTGGACGTCAAAAGTGTGAAAGTCACATCAAGGTAAGGACTTCAACCACAGAGTAGCAATCCTGCACATTTACAAATTATCTGTTTAGCTCTTAGTGAACAAACTTCAGCCACCATTACGTGTCAAAAGTCCTCAAAAGAGTAACTTTTCACTCCCACAAGTGAGCACAATTTATAGTATTTCTCATTACTATGGCTATACAATATCAAGCAGAAATATGATGAGAATAAAGAAAAATATCACATGGAGGATTTTTAGTTGATTTAATACTAAATTCTTCAAACTGACATCACCAGAATTGTACAACAGATAGTAAGGAGAATTAATAAATGAGATCTTGGGAATGATAGGGTTTAAAAGTGAATGATTTTAACAGTTGTAACACATAGTAAATTAATCCCAATAAACTGGTTATTATTACTGATAAATTCATATTTTCCTTTGTTGAATTTTTTTTTTTTTAGGGAACAACGGCGTAAGAAAGAGAACAAGAGCAGAGTTGACAGAAGAGCTAATAACTTGAGCAGGAGGAGAGGACTTGCTTGCTGATGAGACTGCACCAGACTTCATGCAAGTCTTTTCAGGATGCCACAATTACATATGTTAAAGTATATTTAAAAGACACACACTCGTGCCGCACACCTTTTTTTCACACTGACAGCTGCCTGCATGATTACAGTAACGTCACATTTAACTATAAAACATGTATATACACTGTATTTTGAAGAGGTCCTACCCAAGAAGCATTCTGACAGGAAGTTTACTCTTGTATAGACTTGTATTTTATACAGTTTTGAATTGTCCATTTTGTGATGAGTCTTTTCCTGTGAGGTAAAGCTATTCTAGGTTGTATATGGTTATATTCATTTCTCTATTAGCCTGATTCAATTAAATGTTTATATTTTCAGTGAATTGATCCCATTTTAACATTTGGAACCTTATGTAAACCTAGTGTACCTGCAAGGTAATAGGTAAGACCTTGTAAATAGAAAAAAAAGCAATTGTGGTTACTTTGAAAAAATAAATGGAAGAAGAAAATTATCATTTTTGAGCAGATTTATTGGTTTTACTGACAGGAGCCCAGAGTATGCAAAAAGAGGATTTGGAAAGGTTGCTCTTATCTTGAACTGCCTTTCTTTTTTCTCTTTTTTTTTCCTTTTGGTTTAAATTTTTTTTTTGCTCTATGCCAGTATAATTGTGCCCTACAGTTGATTTTACAATTGTGTACTTGGTTGCCAAGCCTTTCAACAGGAGTGAGGCTAAGGGAGACCTTGTTATGATACAAACCTTGCTGCTTTTCAAATGTACATTGCCTTGTTATTATGCTAACTAGACACTGGTCTCTATCACAACATGGTCAACTTCAGCCTCACTCCAGATCAAAGGCTTGGCAACTAAGAACACAACTGTAAGATGGCCTATTGCTCAACATTTGGTGTTGGTTGTAACTAAAGTTGCTCATCCTTGGTTGAACACCAAGAGCTTTTTAAGCAAGACCTGTTCAACAGTGAAGACAACACTATTCATAATACTTTTCCAACATCTCAAATATGTGCCAGTTGGGCCACTGATGTTGAAGCAATTCCTATGGTAATGAGATGGAACATCAGAGCCAAAAAATGCACATTCATTTGAAGTGACAGTTACAGTCTTTCCTACCAAAACAGAAAAGTACATGCCATAACCTTCTTCCATCTTAACCCGAGCCAAAAAAATGCACTGCTTTTCAATTTTTCAGAAA
Source organism: Pocillopora damicornis (assembly GCF_964200805.1). NCBI lineage: Eukaryota > Metazoa > Cnidaria > Anthozoa > Scleractinia > Pocilloporidae > Pocillopora > Pocillopora damicornis. Next base: position 6,188,611 of record NC_142683.1, read on the forward strand.
TTTTGTCATTTTAGTCTTACTAGTGTTGGCTTTGGTTTCACTCATGAACCTACTTAAGTTTTGGACATTCCTGCAAATTTGTGATCTCTGTGGAACCCATTTACTTTTGGTGCCCCATTTTTAGATGGTGTCTCACATATTCAGACATTAATATTTTGCCAGAGTAACAAGGGATACCCCTTCCCCTCCAAGTTATCCATTGTCTTCTCCACCTTACATTTAAAAATTTATTTAACCCTTTTACTCCCATAAGTGACCATTACAGAATTTCTCCTTACAGTCTCATTACAACATCAAGCAGACAAGTGATGAGAATAAAGAAAAATATCAGTCAGGGGATTATAAATTGATCCAATACCAAATTCTCCAAACAAACATCACAAGAACTGTATTGCAGACAGTAAGGAGAATTACTGATGAGATCTTGAGAGTTAAAGGGTTACCCTTTACATCCTAATGTCAATATGCATATTCTCCATACTCTTCTTCATACATTTTCTAAGATTCTGACGAGAAGAATTTGTTTAACAATCAAAAGCTGCATTAGTAAGTAACCATTTCCTGTATTGTTGGATTCTTAATATGTGATTCAGGGATGATATTGTGAGGAGAAATTAGATACTGGTCACTCTTCAGGCTTAAAAGGTGAATAATTGGCTCTCTTCTTTTCTTCCTAGTTTTTTAATGAAATTGGTTAATTGCACCACAGCACAAGAATTACCAACTTAGAATATCCTAAACTTCTGTTAATTTCTCTGCTGACTTTCCTTGTTTGTTTGTTTGTTGTTAGTTAAACTGCAGGTAGTCTCTTAAAAAAATAATGTGGCATAGCACTGTGCATGAATCATGTCTTTATTTCAAACTCTGTAAAACAATAATATTTTGAGTAGAGGTTATACGCCTTAGGTAGCTAGCTTTGTTGTTTCCCAATCAAAATCATACATTGTAAATTGGCATTTAGAAGAAATAAATAAAAAATCATACTTTGAAAGTACCCATGACAGACGAAATTTGGAAAATTCAAGTTGACTCGTTTCATTTTGACACAAAAGCAAATTGTTGGAATTATCTCCAAGTGCAACACCAAATTCTAGATCCAACTTAAGAGACCTGTATCAGAATTTGTATGATGAAGTTTGAGGTGACCCTATGAGAATTTCGAATGTATTAATCACAGTGATGGCAAAAGAAACATCTGAAGCGGACATCCACTCAAAAGAACAACTGCAACAGTGATATTGTCATGGCTACCAGCCAGGATAGAACCTTCCACCAGCCGTTCACTCAGGGCCTTGGCAAGCGCCGAAGCCTTTTCTTCTCGCAAGACCTTTGCAGTTCGTGATCTGGCAGAGGGGGAAGGCAGTAACTCAGTAGAATTTGTCGCATTTTTATTTTCATCCATTTCTATGTCCATTTTTTGGAATCTCTCTGTGGAATTATCATTTTCTTCGTCACTTGCTATGTTTTCTAGTGAACTTTGATCAGTAGTCTGTAACAGTGACATGTCACTGTCTCCCTCAGTATCTGCTGCGCCCTTGTTACGTCTGGGAATTTCATTCCACTTTGGGACAGGCAGTCCCACCTCAAGTGCAGAAGCTCTCTCTTGCATTCTCTTTACAATGGCCCTTACATCAATATCTGGTATAAGATCCTCCATAAGAAGAATGACCTCTTCCTCACTGAAAACTTGCCAAACCCCATCTGACGCAAGAATAAGAAACTGGTCGGTGTCCTCCAAAGTAAGGCAATTGACCACTGGTGTTCTAATCACGCTAGTTTTCAGAATGGGATCTCCATGATTTCCGAGACCTCGGGTGCTTCTAACCACACCATTAACCAAGGCTGTTTTATCGCTTTTAGTTACGTCTCCTTTAGCTTTCCTTATGCGATGACGCTCTTTTTTATCCCAGGGACTGTGATCGTTGGATAAGCGTTCTATCGAGCCATCCCCCCTGCACAAAACCGCTCGGATGTTCCCGGCATTGGCCACATACAAATTATTTCCCCTCAGCAAGCAAGTCAGAGCAGAACAACCACTCCAGCGATTTCTTGATTGTTCTTCTACACCGTATAGCAAAATTTTGTCCATCTCCTCGTATGCATCGTTAAAAGCGGCCGAGATTTCCGCGTCGACGTTTTTGTGTTTCATGCTTGTGTTGTAAATTCTTTCGACTTTCTCCTCAAGGATTTCACCCAAATAACGCGCGCATTTTTCAGCAGCCATACTTCCCGAATAACCATCATAAACAGCAAAGAACCCGCTCTGAGGATCGTTACAGAAAAGATCCTTAAACGCGAAACGATCTTCCATCGACGTTTTCCATCGCGAATTCCCATGTTGACAAATGCCGAACGCTAACGCACAGTTGAGGACTGTTCCCCAACCTTCAGTTCTAGGCTGGATTTGGAAAAGATCGTCCTCGTTTCGAAGAGCTATTTTTGTTCCTTCGATATCAGCCTTGAGGAGCTCATAAGCCTGGTTCAATTTCTGGAGTTTCCTCATGGAAACTGGATTTTCAGAGTTAGCTGTCTCGTTGAGTCGACGCATAATTGCTCGCCGTCGTTTGACTAATTGTTTGACACTCGAAGGTTTTCGTTCCATGTTGAATCGGAACATTTCCAAAGCGTTGTGAAATTCTTGATGTTCTTTTAGTTGGCGGACTTTAATTTCTTCTTCGCACTTCATACAGACGATGGATATTTCGGATTTTACAGGAATAACTGGAGGATTTACAATCGGTGGTAAGTGGAGCGACCGATCGCTAACTGAATTATTAAAATCGATCTCGCTGTTGTTTAGGTAACTTAATTTCACAACAGACTGAGAAAAACCACTCAGATTAATACTGTCGTCATGAAAATGGTTCTCCATCGTAAAAGAGCGCATATGATAGCTCTCATTTACAGCCGGCATCCCAACCAAAAGGCTCCATATTCCTGTTCACCAAGAGAGCAACTCATTACATCTTGTTAATTACAGTTGTCATAACAACAGTCAATTTTGACAAGTGGAACAGAAATGTAACGCAATCGACACAACGTAGCAACTGCTCGCGTTTCAAAACTTTTTTCAAGGTACAAGAGAATATAACAACAAACTGATTGCTAAAATATAATTTGTAACAGGTGTTGAGAATTATTAAACTCGCATATCTCATCTGTGCGGAGGAACTTGTGAAAGACTTCTTTGGAACCGTTTTGCAATGCCGTCACGCAGCACACAAACTAAAAGAAAAAATACAGTGGTGCGTGACGTGAGCAATTGACGGCCAATGAAAAAATAGCAATAAAAATTACTTACCTGGCATGGAAGCTTACTTTTCCCAGTCACGATCTTTGCTCCTTATTTGCTGCATGTAGAAAATAGGCCTCTGCCAGTAGGGAACTCTAAAAACCAATTTTCCATAACTCATCTCATGTATATCCCAATAATTGGCCAAAAAATAGGCCTCAGTGATTTGAATCGAGGTGCAATAAAAAAATTGAAGCTATAGAAATATATAATTGAATGATACAGTTTCAAAAAAAGTTGTACGGTGTTACTTGATGTTGATACAATTCACCATATGCTTCGGAAACTGAGATAAGCTCACACAGAATGAGCCACTAAGGTTGAATTGAGACTCAAACAACTTGCAGTGATTGAAATAATAAAGAAGCAAGGGCCGGTTATGTAATTCCATCCAACATGCTTATGTTTGCTCTGACATGACCCCATTTGGCATGTCAAATTTGGACAACTTTAAACTCTTGCAACAATGATCCCAGATTGCATGATGCTAAAATACTGAACTAGCCTTAAATCTTAACCTTCTTTTAAACATATCTTAAGTTTTACCTTCTTAAAAAATGCTTTTCATCTGTTAGTTCATTAGTTTAGAATCCAAATTTTGTAAAATATTTATTTGTTATTAATGAGGTCTTTCTCTGTAGTTTTATCAACACCAATTACTTGTTTGTACATATTGGACTTTTATCTGTAATTCCCGTAAAAAGTGCATTTGATCATGCTTGCATACAATTTGCACTATACAAATTTTAATCATTATAAATCATTATTTCCTACATACATATGCTAAAAAGCTTCCTCTTTGAAAAGACCAACTCAATATTCCAGTGGGGTTTGCAATGAAAATTACAGTTTAATGGTTTTTCTCTTATTCATAGTGAAGGTAGCCTCAATTTCAGAACATGGAATGCAAGATGGAACAACAAACTGCATTGGTTGAATCCTGCAATATCAATTATTTGCTGACAATTGCTGCATTGCCTCTGCAACGAAATTTTTTTGAACCCAAAATCTCAGGTGTTCTTTGACTTATCAGACACCAACATGCCACATTCCAGCAGCAGAAATTGATGCTATCAGGGAAAGTTGTGACAATCATCAGTACAGAATTTCAGTCTTGTTTCAAAGAAAATATTTTTTGAGATTGTAAAAAAAGTTTGCTCATGGTAATTTTTAAAAAGCACAATTTGATAGACAGCCCATCTAGCAATTATTATGCAAAGATTTCATTTCCTGCTCAATTCCCAATTCTGATCAGACATTGTCCATTGGCTGGCTATTAATTCAAGCCCTACACCTACATCTCTTTGAGCTGCCCCCCTGAAGAGTGAACCAAAGATTAATTCTACCCTGGCCAGACTAGCTGTGTACAGTCTCCCCCTACCCTCCAAAAGAAAATCAGGAGGGTAGGGGGTGGCTGTGCACAGGCTAGGCCTGACAGGCAAGAAATGGTTGAGAGATTAGCAAGATTACTGATGTTCAGTATCCTCCTCCTGTTTAGGAACTTCTGCATGGGTCTTCTTTACATCCAAAAATTTCTTTAAGAAAATACAAACATTACAAAGCAAGACAAGAATTGCTCCACCAATACTTAATCCACTTGGAGCATCATCCAGGATAGTTATTTGAAAAATAAAGGAGTACGCAATTCCAATTGTACGCACCAAAGAAACAACTGATGCTTTTTCCATAGATAAAGCCTTTGTTGCAAGTAACTGTCCGCAAAATCCACAAAATGCAGCCACAATGATGTAAATGGTATCATAGGAGCCACAGTCTGGGTATTTAAATCCTAAAGCCATTGATAAAGCAAGTGTCAAGACTGATCCAATAAGAAAGAAGTAAAATATCACTACCCTGATGCCCACTTCTTGCGACATTTTCCTTGAAACAGTGGCAGTAACAGCAGCACCAAGTGCAGCCAAAACAGCGAGAAGAGTAGGTATCCACGCTTGTATAGAGGTAGAGTGTTCTCCCTGAGATCCGAACAGAAAAGTAGGCCTTGCGATCAGCACCACCCCTCCTATACTCAGTATCATAGCTGCCACGTCAAACTTGCTAACGGACTCTTTGAGGAAGATCCGCGCAATGATAGCGGTATGAACAGGTGATGTGTAAAATATCACTCTAGCATCTGCAAGAGGCATGTGCTTTATTGCGTAAATACTCATTGTCATAGCTGTGACTCCGACCGTTCCCCGGAGGACTAAAAATTTGGTTTTACTCCACGGAAAAATGAAGTTGTCCTTGTAGAAAATCATTGTTGGGAGTACACAAGTTAACTGTATCGTCAAACGCATGAAAGAAACCTGTACGCTTGAGACGCTTTCGGCGAGCTTGACCATCAACGCACCTGATGTGAAAAAGAAAGCCGACGTCAGGGCTAAAATAATCCCGACAAAAGCCCGCAGCCTTTTCTTTGCAGGTGCCCTCTCTCTCGTAGTAATTTTGAAGCCGCCGCTATCTGAATCCTCGAGATGTTTTACAGCATGATTATCCCTCGTGTCTGAACTAAGGGAATTCCTATGGCCTGTTTCAAGTGTTTGTTCTGTTTCTTCCAGTAAAGTGTGATTGTCTTCGATTGGTTCCTGGAGGAAATCCTCCTGCAAAAGCAAGCCAAGGTCGTTTTCCACCAGGCGTTTGCGACCTTCCGCCTTCCTTCGAAATCTGTTAGTGATTGGAGCAAAAATTCTCGCTGTCATGTCTTAACGAGTAAGTTAATTATTCGGAAAACAGTTCGGTTTACTTCACAGCATTAAAGCCCTGGCAAGGCAAAATCAAGGGACATTTTGGTGATGAAACTTGCGATAACTTTCACTTGTTGATGATGTAACATTCGCCTCAGGTGACTTGCAGTTGACTGTGCTTTTTAACATCCGGGGCTCGGATAGAACGTCACGCAATTTCGTTAGCATTCTCCAGTTCTTTCCGAGCTTTCTGGCAAACATCCTTCAACAGGAGAGTTAAAATGTGCGTAAGGGAACGATGGCGGGCCTTACCATTAATTCGTAGACGCTCAGAGCCCTCAGAAGACGAAGAAAGAGTTTTTGCAGTCTGTGGATAAAGCGGGTTTACCGTTGTCCTTTAGCCACGAAAGAAAAAAAAACCAAAGGAGATTGCAAGCTAGTCGAAATTTCTTCCTTCATTTCTGAAACTTCTTATTCTACCCCTGAATACCAACGTGATAGAAAGGATGACTTAGTCTTTCATGTAACGCCAAGAGATCATAATCTTTGATCTTTGGATCTCGCGGGTGTAAGGCTTGAGTCAACTTTATCTCAGAATCTTATTTTTATAAAGAGTCTGGCAAATACTGCACTGGTTCAATCAATTAAGTTCGCTTTTATTCGGCAAACATAGTTTTTTTTAAAAAAAGATTAAAAAAAATTACTCCTCTTCATCAGTACTTCAATGCTTAAATACAGTTTAGACAACCCATTCCGGTAGTGCTGATCTTTCCCCGCGGTCAAATCGAGCAGATTAATCCTTTGTGTACAGGATGTCTTTAATTTTCAACCCATGTGATTTATATTGAAAGAAAGTTCCCTGATATGCAATGATTTCTACGTTTTCCACATCGCCAGCATTTTATAAACTGAATGCTATTCCCAACTTAATCTACTTCTTATTTCAAGAGAGGAGAAGCTTAATTTTTTGTATTTTTTGAATACATTGAGTCTGCTAGCTAGCGTAACTCAGTCTATAGTGAAAAAACTCTTCTAGAGCTAATTCAAGCTAAAAAATTCGGCCGCTTTAGTTTAAACTATGCCTCTCATATAACTTTTGAAATCATAAACCACAGTCATAGTACAGAGATTATGTTTCCTGACTCTAAATTGTTTCAACTGATTTTATCATGTTAATGTAGTTTGCCCAGGTACGAAGAATCACGACGTGCGTAGCTGAGTGCTTCGCTCTAACTTAACGGAGTACTTTACCTTAACAGTCATAAAATTAATGACTTATGTGCATGCTAGTGAAAGTACTTCTAAAGAAACGGCTCTCTGAGCCGACTCTACGGCCTGTTTATGCTTATTGTCAACTTGCAAACCCAAAATATTGTGTGTTTCTCCTTAAAGTCTCCCTTGAAGGGAAAGAGCAGCTATAATGCTGTAGCGATGGATTATGTTTTACTGCCGTATCTTCTGATGTGTTCCGACGGATGTGTTCTTTCTCCACGTGCTGTTGTTCTCTCTTGCCACTGAGGTGACTAATCGTACCTGGCTATACTTCATGTGAGTTATGATTTTCACGCTACTTGTGAATAAATAATAAGATAAAGGTTATTCGATCCTTGAACGAGTCACCCTTCAGTATTATTCGAAGCCTTTGCGTGACTGTTTTTCTTGTCTAAAAATTTCTTGATGAAAATAGAAACATTACAGAGGAGGACAAGAATAGCACCACCAATACTAAGACCATCTGGAACAACATGAAGGACAATGAGCTGGAGAACGAACGAAAACGCGATCCCAGTTGTGCGCACCAAGGAAATAATTGAAGCTTTTTCCAAAGTCAAGGCTTTTGTTACCAGTAATTGGCCTCCATAACCTAATGCACCGGCGCCAAGGACATACAGTGCGTCGTGAGTCTGACAGTCTGGGAATTTGAACTCAAAATTCGAAATTAAAGAAGCTATAAGGCTTATGATTGTTCCAACTACAGCGACGTAGAATACTACCACTCTTGAACCGACTTCTTTTGATATTTTCCGAGTCAGGACGATAGAGCAGGCATGACAAATCGCTGAAACGACAGCGAGAAGGGTTGGAAACCAGACTTTTTCGGATTTAGAGGCCTCTCCTAAAGAACCGAACAAAAAGGTAGGCCTCGCGATTAACACCACCCCACCAATAGTTGACAGAATGGCTACCGCGTCGAACTTACTGACGGATTCTTTGAGAAAAACGCGTCCAAGAATAGCTGTATAGACCGGAGAGGTGTAAAATATAACCCTCTGGTCAGCCAATGGCATATGTTTGACAGCGTAAATACTTAGAGCCATGCCTGTAACTCCAGTGACTCCGCGAAGCAATAAGAATTTGCTCTTGCTCCATGGATGGATAAACTTATCCTTGAAGAAAATCATCGGTGGGAGTGAGAAAACGAGTTGTAACGTCAAGCGGATGAAGGTGATCTCCAGGCTTGGAATGCTTTCGGCGAGTTTGATCAACAGTGCCGCTGAAGAGATGAACAAAGACGAAATTACACACAGTGTCATCCCTAAGAAGGCGACCCTTTTTGCTGCTGGTGATGTAACTTCTGTTGTTACAGAAACTTCACCTGTCACTGAATATGGAGGACGCGCCGTATCTTCCTGTAGGTTAATTGTAGTGAACTCATCTGTGTTAGTGTGGCTTGATTCTTCCATTTTGTGGTGGGCATTCCTGTCTACAAAATATTTCTCGTCGACTTCAAGGGAATGCTCCTCGTGCTGAAGCACAATTGCGTCGTTTTCCAGTAAGCATTCGTCGTCAGACTTCCTCCAAAGTCTTAAGAAGGGAGAGAAAATCCTCGCTTCCATATCTGTCGAATGTCACAGCCGATGCGATTCCCTCCAAGAGATACTGGCTCTTGCCAATCTATGCTATGATTTTGGAAAGAAATTTGTGGTTTTATGTACTTCGCCGTATTTCACAATCATAGCTCTAAGTTGCATCACAAAAATACGTTGAAACAACGTTACGAAGATAGTTGACCTTAAGTCACTCATGACGTCAGTGTCGAGTAGTCACACTTTTGTTACCTGTTTACGTCGCAAAAATGTGGGTAGCTCACGCAATCAAGACGTGTATCATTCTCGGACTCCTCACAAAGAACAGCGACAAAGGAGAATGCTGGACAATGAGAAGGATAAAAGGGCTTTGACGTGTGGCAGATCGTTATTGGCTTAAATAAAACTTTTTAAAGTATGCAATTTGTTTTGCCAAGCGCTGTCTACTTGAAGAGTTAAAAAAATTATTGTCGAAACTAGAAGTTGCATATTTGAAAAAAAATAAGTCGCTTAAGCAATAGGCGTTCCAGGGTCAATCTTTGAGAGTTCGGATAATTCAAAATTTATATATTCATTTATTTACGTGGGTTTGAAAGTGACTTTTCAGTAGACTCGGGTTTTGGTTACATGAGATGGTAAGTGGGTAGGTGGTATAATTTAAAGATTGCTACCCTATTCACAGATGAATTGATTTAACCCCTATCAAGATGAACTAAGTACCTCCTTCCGTAAGACCAGTAAATTATTCTTAGTTCGCCTTGTCTCCTCATTCTATGACTAATAAGAGTAATGCTCTACTTACGCAACGCAAGAGACTTACTTCTATCAAAATGCTTTACAACTTTTTGACCATTAAAAAACTGTTTCCTTGTCGTAGATTATTGTTCCCCGGTTCACAACAGCACTGCGCATGAGTATATTGGTCGCCGAAAAACAACCGGCGACACTTGGATCCGTTAGATGATAATTTATTGGCATCCAAGTAAATCTGACAGCGAAAACTAACACCTTTTGGATGTTAATATATCCTTGTGCCATTTGGCAGTAAGCCATCCCGGCAGTTCCCCTGTTTCAGAGGGTAAAACGCGAAGATGGAACCCAAAGCAAATGGGAGGTCCCAGGCTCTTATTCTTGGCCTTTTCGTCAATTTAGTTCTGACTTTAGGCTCAATAGCTTTCACATACTATTCTTTGCATCGATTCGATTCCCGTCTGACAGCAGTTGAACAAAATTTACAACTGACAAGTTCTCCGGATCAGCTTGCTGATCGTGTGATCGCTCAGCCAACATTTAAACAATCGTCACCGAGTGGACCACAAATGAAAGAAGATGACCGCGTCAAGAGAGCCGCTAATAGGCAGTTCATGTGCCACAAATGTAGCAGTGCCTGTTTGAAGTCAATTGGCCATCGAAATGTAAGTTTTTTTTTGTCTCTATGTATCACAAAGCTCTCAGGCCCTTGCAATGTTTTGAATTCCTGAAATTGGCGAATTCATATCCAGATGAAAAGGAAAAGAGTAATATTGCCAGGAAAAAGAGATAAATCCGTCTGAGTTTCAAGAAACATTTTTGGTTTCCTCAAACAAATTATGAGAATGGGGGAACGAGAAGTATACCGGATATGATCTGTTTAAGCAAAAATCGAATGCGTTGTCCAATCCATTTAACCTCTGAACTTTACTTCCGCCATCGCACTGATCATAAAACCGCCTGAATCCCCAGTTCTTTGCCTTATTTTTTCATTATTTAATCTTGATCGATTTTTCTATGTATTTTTCATGCTAACTTGATACTTTTAAGCAAAGTTTTTAACCTAAATCATATAATTTTAGAAGTAACTGAATTCCACAAACAGTGTTGGAATGGTAAATGCTATATCATGTTCCCGATAAATAGAAAAGTCTAAAAACTTTGACACTCCTGCTTTGATTATTAACAGACCTTGAAAAAAAAGTTGTTGTTGAAAATACAAAGAAGCGGAATTGAAGTTTCTGGTCCAAAATAAGTTTTAGCATATCTCAAGAGTAGGTCCATGATTTGTAGCTGCCACGGTTAGAAATACAGCGACAAAAAAATAAACACAGCTACGTTAGGCCTCTTGGCTGTACTGATTTCTCTCCAACTTCTCTGCGTGACTGCTGCTCATTTGAAAACCACAAAAGTCTTGTTTATCGATATCAAGGATCTCAGCGATCTTTTTCAACAATCTTTGGGATCATTGAGGATGCCCACAAACCTGGCTTTGCCACATACTCTGCACAAGAAATTATAAACTGTTTATAATTGCGGGCGACCAGCGGAGCCCGCAATCCTAATCTCAACATTGGTTACAAACGCATGCGCGGCAGTTATAGAGCCTTGCAGTGACTCGAATTTAGCAAAACAAGTCGTCCTTCCAAATATTTGTCCCTAGGGACACTAAGAACCAATGAAATGAAAGGACGTAATTTGAGCATAGGCGCTTTGACCACGCGAGACAAACACGAAGCAGCAGTAATTTGAGCACAGGCGCTCTGACCGCTAGAAACCAACACCAAGCAGAAGACAATTCTCACCAAAGCATAACTGTTTCACGTTCCATAGTCAATGATCTTTAATGTAGTTGAAGGGCTCAAATAATATGTAAATTTCGCCTTCTTGAAGCTAAGAATGTCAAGAATCACTTGCAGTTCATGCAGAAGTAGCGGTCCATAAATTGGAATACACACAACACAATTTTATCACGTGGACGACGTCTATTTCGTCGAAGAATCACGTGCAGCTCATGCATAGCTGGTGTGCCGTCCAATCAAAATCGAGCGTGTGAACTTGTGATCGGAACGTTTCCTGTTCGTGTCTGTTGTTGTCGGGTATCGAAATCTTCCGGCCATTGCGAGAGATATGTGTTCCTCCTTGGCGTTGTTGAACTGTAGAGCGAGAGCTGTGCGTCCATTGACCTTGGCGTTGATCCATTGAAGACTTGAACTGTAGAGCGAGAGCTGTGCGTCCATTGACCTTGGTGTTGATCCACTGAAGACTTGAACTGTAGAGCGATCGAGAGCTGTGCGTCCATTGACCTTAGCGTTGATCCATTGAAGACTTGAACTGTAGAGCGATCGAGAGCTGTTACAAACGCATGCGCGGCAGTTATCAGATATAATTCAAAACAATATTGATACATTTCTCTTTCCATTACAATTTCAAATAAATCATTGTTCCATTACATCAAATGACCTTGACTCAATCAATATGTCCATTTTATAATCAACAGTGTTTTTATTTACAACGTGAAAAAACAACCATTTTGTCAAACCCAACACAAAATAGAACTGGTGTATAATCAAACTGGTGTTGCTGTTTCACAAGGTCAGTAAAACCACTCTTAGGTCCCTTTGTCTCGTTTATGGGAAAACAATCACCCACACCATGCAACCCTTTATTGCGCTGCAAATATAAATGCCCAAAATGGAAAAAGAACACAACGCCACTGTTTTACAATGAAATCGTTAACCTCAGTGAAACAAATCATGCAAAGCCCTCGCACGCACTTTCTAACCTGCGGTTATTACTAGTCTCTTGCTTTAATGGAACTATATTAAGTTTTTCCGTTTTGATCAAGTTGATCAATAGCAAACTCTTGAGTGCTTTTTCATCAATGTGTTAATTGCTGAAAACAAAAATTGTTTTTCCTTGTTCTGCAGAATTCAACCACGAGTGGTAGCCAACTAAATGTAGTGTGTGTAGAGGGTAAGTTCTACCTTTTTTTATTCATTGTAATTTATACCACCATTTTCAATTCTAAAATGTCTGGAGTAAAGAAAAATATACATGATGAGACCGCATCTATAAACTAAGCTGAATATTATTAACCACATCTCATTCTTTTATATCTTTATCTTATCAGCTCCAGTTAGACCTCAAGGTCCACAAGGCTACCCCAGTCTACCTGGCCCTCCTGGTGCACCAGGCCCTCCTGGCCCTCAAGGACCGAGTGGCAAAAGAGGAAGAAAGGGTTCAAAGGGCGTACCAGGTCCCCGAGGAAAGCAGGGCTTGAGAGGATTACCGGGACCCCCTGGAAAATCTGCATCAGATGGGACAAACCATGGCAGTGGAAACCAACTGGGTACAGAGTTTCATTCTATCTTTTAATTCTATTAACTCATTCGGGGCCTTTGACATTGTCGATCCTGGCAGTATAAGGTACGTGATCTCGATAGCAGAACAGTCGAATAAGCAGGGGTAAGTGGTCAAATAAACTGACTTATTGTCAAGCTCAAAACATTGCAAAACCAAGATGGCCGTTCGAGTAAAAAAAAAGTACACCGACGCCCGCGGTCTTCAGCGGCAAATCCATAAAAGGGCGGGAAAACGAGTGATATGTAAACAAAACATATACATTCCTTAAATCCTTCTTTAACAGTGCGTGTGTGTCACATATGAACATAACAATGGCCAACACTGTTGAGTCTCTGTGGCTCAGTTGGTATTCCCTCATGGGAATCAAAATTTATGTTCCGCGCTCGTGAAAATTTAAAAATGTATCTTTTTCCAGCAACGGAGCTTGTTGCAATTTCGTAAGTATGGAGCGAATCGGAATATTGGCACCGCCCCCTTGAAGGAGTGCTAGTCCGTCGAAGGTGACCCTCCTTCCATCCCCCACCCCTGACACACCTCCTTCCACCGCCATTTCGTTACTCCTTTATATTTCTAGGTGGAGAATGCCACGGGGCTGAAACAAACAACACGACACATGGTCGAGTTATAATGATCATCATCATCATCATCACCACCACCATCATCGCTATTATCATTACTATAGTTATCAAAGCCCTTTTCGATTGTGTGTCATCTGAAACTGAAATTAAAGTTGACCAAACGGCCAATCAGGTGGAAGGAAAATTTCATAAAGAGCCAATAAGAATCAAAGTAGAAATGAAACTGGCAATCTGCCTTAACTGCGGGAAAAACGAGTGACTTGGTTAATTGGTCATAGTTTTGCATGTTACTGATTGACAGAGTGGTACGAATTTTCTGGACCAGTCACAAAGCGTCACGACGCAAAACCAGCGTAGTCCTCGGATTGCCTGTTCGACGAGTGAAAATTTCTGTATAAGACTGACAATGACCTAGGATTGTTAAAAAGAAAACCGTCTAAAATATTTCTTTTGCAGAGATTCCACGTATTATTTCGAAACCACCCTCTTCCGATCCCATTAAAGAGAAAGAGAAAGTTACTCTTCCTTGTAAAGCTGTTGGCTTCCCACAGCCAATTATCACGTGGTACAAGAATAATGAGCTAATAGACGAGGGAAGGAAGCATTTTACAGAGTGGAATTTGGAATTTCAGGAAATCAAGTTTGAAGACCGTGGTATTTATACCTGCAAGGCGGAGAATTTGTTGGGACATGCGAAGCTGTCGGTCAATGTAACCGTGAATGGTTAGTATAGTTAACTATCAGACTTCCGAGTAGGGGGTGGTGAATATCTCATTCCCTCTCCCCCCTCTTCCCCCTCTCCTTCCTCTCCCCCTCTCCCCCCTCCCACCGCGCGAGGCTTGTCATGCTTCGGTTATTCAAGGTTTTTTATCTTCATTTTGGTTTGCAGTACCACCAAAATTCATCACGAGACCAAAGAGTTTTGTGAAGGGTGTCAAGAATTGGGATACTGTTATTACATGTGACATAATTGGCTACCCCACCCCGGCTATCACATGGACAAGACCTCCGAAGCAACTCTCTTCGAACAGGCATATCATAGATGGCAAGCAACTTACGATTAGGAACACAAGCGAAAGCGACGGCGGAGGTTATGTTTGCCATGGGGTTAACTCATTGGGAAATGTGATGGCTATGACATGGATCTTCGTTAAAGATGTCGGTAAGAAGATTAATCGAAAAGCGCTATGAACGGAAACCTGGGGAGTACTACTCGTTAATTCTTCTTTGTCTTGGTTTTCCTATTGGCTTCATGAGAGATTTTGTGCTTAAAAAAGTTCGTAGCAAAGCAGACAAGGAAGACGCTCCTAAGAAAGGGTGTTTGACGAAAACATTCCTTGGGCATCCACCATCCCCATCCAAAGTCCTTGTCCTCCAAGGAAAGACTGAAACCATATATGATCTCAGCCTTGTCTTTCAATTGGGCACAGGAGAGAGAGCCGAAGTGTCTCACAGACTTGAATGTGCCTAACATTGTCTAGCTAACAAACTAAAGAAAACAAACATAACAGATTTCTTGATAGCTTAGTTTTCAAATCTCAATTACCCGACGATATTTTCTTAATCTATGCACCTGTAATAGATCTGCATGTCAAGTACGGTCAACGGTACTATATCCAAAAGGTAAAATTCAAAACTAACAGTTATTAAGGTACATGAAAGCAAAATATATGAAAGACTTTCAATCAATCATGACGGTTTAGATCAAGAAATTAAAATGCTGCAGTAACCTCTTTTCTTTTACTTTTTGCATCTCGTCTTAGTTAATCCCTATATTGTCTCCAGTCCTCCAAGTAAAATTGAGGTGGGGAGTGTTGGTGATGCTGTGACGCTAAACTGTTCAGCTCGTGGCTCACCGCTACCTAGAGTCACGTGGTTCAAGAGTGGAAAACGCGTTGTTTCAACAGAAGAGGATGATGGGAGTGATTTATTAAAGAGTGGAGTCGTCATTCCTTCCTTCCAGCACAGTGACGCTGGGGTTTATACCTGTTTGTTTTACAATGACAAGAATATGACAACAGAAGCCACAACAAGTCTAAGTAAGTATGAATGCTTCGTTAGCAAAACGATTCTATTGGTTTCTCAGAGTTTGATGTTGTTTTCGACAGAATGTGGATCGTTGAAATGGCTCACAAGATTGGCTGAAACCCTATGGTGATTTGAATTGTGTTCCATTGCCCAGGTCAGGCAAAATCAATTAAACGATTGGCTTCCAACTGGGTTTGATTGGCAAAATCTGAACCTATTACGCTAGCTATTATTCATAACTTTTGAGATTTCCGCATCCGGTTTCGATTTTGAAAAGCTTTCTCTCTCTCAATTGATTAGCTTTTCTTCTTTTCCTTTAGGTCTGGCCAGTTGTGGTAACCCTGGTGCACCACAAAACGGACAGAAACGAGGCTTACGATACTGGCCCGGTGAATCAGTCTCGTTCGTTTGTGATCCACAGTATCATTTGACTGGTTCGGTCATCAGAACGTGTTTATCCTCTGGTAACTGGAGTGGATTACAGCCATCCTGTAAGCTAAGTCGCGGTCGTCAAGTTTGAGCCGTTCTCTTTCTTCCTATTTTATTATTATTATTTTTTGCTAGGGATCTTTAGCAGTTAGGATGGCAACTCCAAGGAAGACATCGATTTAAAAATGATAATATATTTTTAGTTGGAATTTAGCGAATGATTGGATGTGTTTACCATCTCTTACGGTGCCACAAGCCAGCCTCAGCATAAAAGTATGAGAGCGGCGTTGAGTTCCAAATTGAAACTTAAATGATTTGCCGTCAGGGTTTCCTTTTTCGGGCCACGCAGATTTTGATGATTTTATGAGGTAATTTTGCAGAGGCCGGCTAAAAAATGTACAAAGATTTAAAACGCACTTGCCGAGCTAATGATCTGCTCATTAGATCTTTTGTTTTGCTACGGCCTCGTTGACGTCGCCGTCTTGCTTTATTAGAATATTAGCTTTGGGCCGGTTATTTACACATGATTTTACGCAAGCAGTCAGCCTCAGGCTCTCTCTATAAGAGGGTTTATTTAATCAAATGAATCTCCTTCCACTATTAGCTTTTGGCCTCTTGTCACTGTTCTCAGAGATAAGTGTTTAGATAAAAGTTTCCGCTGAATAGAAGATGGCTTACAGCGCGGTTTTGTTCAACAACGGCTAAACTTTGTTTGAATAACTAGCCGTTAGGTTTCTTTTCTTTTCTTTTTCTAGAGAGATCAATCATATATATCAATCACAATTTTTATCATTACTAATTATAAAAATTGTGCAGTAATTGTCCAGTTGAGGACGCTCGTGGAAGGGACTGTTGTCGGTAGTTGTGACAGAAGTTTTAAAGACCCAAGCTGAAGATATCACAAAAATCAAATAAAGAGCTGTTTATAAGTTTTATTATACATTATAATCACTATCACCTTTCTGCTTGGCCGAAGGCGTACAGTGAATTTTCGAAATCAGCACCTGGCACGTCATCTAGCTGCAGATCGTATACAATAATCATGTCAAGGACACTCAAGGTCATGGATAATCCTATCATGTGTGACCGCGGTGCATGATTTCTAAGGGTAATCATGTCAGGTTCGCGCGCTTTGTGTTGCTTGCTGATTTGTATATTTTTTATACGTTTAGAAATAAACTATCAGTTCCACTTATTGGCGTGACCATGTTTTTTTTACGTTCAATGTATAAAAAAACAATTATAAGATTCGTTTTTTGCGATATCCCGAATAATCATGGTCTAGTTGGGGGTTATCAGCCTCATGCAGCCTTCGGCTTCGGCTGATAACCTCTAAATCGACCTTGATTATTCTGGATATCACAAAGACCTCATCCAATAATTGCTAATAATTTCATGAGTCTGATTTGTCACTGATGTTTTTGTTGTGCCCTTACAACGGAAATATTTAATTTCAGAATATTTTCACTTCCCTTTTTTTTTCTAGGCCACAGAATTTGTCCTCCTTTGAAAAGTCCAGACCATGGCGCCATCAACGGACAACAATTTTGGGAAGGGAAGACTGTTTCATACACTTGCGCTTCTGGCTATCAGCTTAGTGGAACCTCAGTGCGGCGATGCTTAAAAGATGGAACTTGGACAGAAAATAAACCAGAATGCCTTTCCCAGAAAAAAGGTAAACTACAAATAGCTAAGGTGGGAGAAAAGGGAGAGGAAACTCCTGATTTTCCTGTTTTCAGACTTGGCCTCTAAAATCTGTACCCGTTTTTAGATCTGGCAAACGGCTTATTGCGAAATAATTGATTCGGTATCGCATCAGTTGATCTAGGATTGGCAAAATTTGCCCAAACCCTTAGGTCTCATAATGTATTTTGGCTATTTTTCTCTCTATCATTCATTTGGATCCGAAAAAAACGAAAGCAAAAACAAAGAAACCAAATAATTTATAAGCACTTATGGTTCCCTTGCAAACCACTCCCTATTTAAGACCATTACAGTTAAACATTCTCTAGTATACAAACACTTCGACATAAACCTAAAGGTCGCATCTTGTTCTTCACATGGTGACAAGATGGAATTTTTCATTTGAACGTAAAAAATATTTGTTGGTACACTAAAGATCAGTAATTAATAATCGCCGGGGGGGAGGGAAAGGAATAATATACCTGATCTCCCCATAAGCCTCTGTAATGTTCTCATGATCCTCTCTCGTTGGCATGTAATTGGCGGTCAGTTTCTATAGCCCCCTTCTATACTCTGTTGGCGACGACTGGTCCACCCCTCCGTTCCCTCTGGAAACCATGTGAACCCCTCCCCCCCCTCTAAATCCTCCCCCCCCCCAGTCAATAATCATGGGCTGGTCTCTTATTATCATTGTTATATATATAGACTTTCACTCAACAAAACTAGCTCTGTGATTGGTTGATTATTGATCACGTGTCCCTGATCAAATTCAAATGTATCCCAATCGAGATACAATTGCGCAGTTGTTGCCCGCGCGCCGAATATAACAGCATGTTTTTGCCATATGACTGTTTGAGGGAAAGTCTAAATATATAACAAAGCACTTAATGTATAGTCCCTCGGGAAACTAGTAAGTTCTGTTTTCCCTCGAGTCCTGATGTTTCCCGAGGCTAAGTCGAGGTAAACATCAGGACTCTTGGGAAAACTAAGCCAACTGTTTCCCTCTCATACATTAAGTGTATATTGTTACATATTCCTACAGAGGCATAATACAAGTAGACGCGAAAACTCCCCCACAAAATTTAACCTTTAGAGCATATTTTTTTTTCAGACAAATGGCCTGAAGGTCATTACTGCATTCTTGCCAGCGGATCATGTCCAGCAGGTTTTTCTCGGTCCTCGGGTCACATGCGGGCACTGAGTTTATACAGTAGCAGTTCCTTCTACATCACCCAGGCCCGGTTTGGGGACAGCATGATACAATGTCATGGAGGTTGCGGTCAATATGGGCATTGGATTGGAGAGATTTACATCAGAGCATGCTGTAAATAACTTCGTGTAATGCCTGTGAAATGGAATAAAAGGCATGATGCTGAAAAACCTTCGTTTACAACGTCCTCAAACAACTCTTAGTTAGCCTGATGTCAACAAGATTGCAAATTCTGATCTAAACGAAGAAGCTTTTTAGCGTCATAAGCATAAGCTGTAGGAGTTTTGTTTGAAATAGAAGCAATCGAGTAAAAGGATTAATTCGACAGAAATAAACATTTGTAGCTGTAGGGTGTGTAACAAAGCGAGGTTTCTTGTTGGTACGTACATTAATCGCATAGACTGCTGGCAAAGATCATATGTATGACCTTGTGATCCCAAATAAACATTTACCACATGGAAATGTTGTGGAGAAATCAGTTTGGTAAACAAGGCTAGCGCAGTTGTGGTTAATTTTTTCGCTGATTCTCTAAACGTGCCGGCTACGAGTCAAAGATTTGCCCTTGAGACATCTGAACTTACATTGAGCTCCAACTCTGACGATTTTAATTTTTTTAGCAATCATTTTTCGAACAACTCCCTCTTCTCTGTATATTTTAGAAGATAATGCTCAATTTGTAGTCAAAAAATGATCACATGAGACTCAGGCCATTTGTGTAACCTTGTTCTTGAACCATTCAATCCAAAGTTGCACCAAAACTCTGCAAGGTGCATACCGCGTAGGGACATCATAAAACCTGATGGACTGATGGTATGATTAATACGCGCTTCCCCTTGTCGAACCGACGATCAAACTGAAAATAAAACTAGTGCCAAGGGCTGAAGTTACGGGGGATGTTATAGGTAAAGAGTCTTTTGCCTCCATTACTAGTTTTGTGGGTGTATCGAAAATTAAAGGAACTGACTGTTGATGATCATAGCATGAGTGTTTAGGTTTCTAAACTTCCCTATTATGGGTGATTTTATCATATTGTCTTGGATTTCAGACAAACTTGAGTGCCAAAACATCAGTGTGCAATGGATTTATGCGGCTTCTCTGTCACTGTATTAAGGTGATCGTAAAAGAGTTTCAGCCCCTGCTTTCCTGCTTAGTTTCTGCCCTTCATTTTCGAAAATCTTCACGGTTTTTTGAAATACACTTGTCAAAACGAAATAAAATTATTACTGATCAATTTTAAACATTTTTGAACAGAGCAAATAATTAACAGGCCAATAGGAGACGAACCGCAATATTGGGAGAAAAGTGGCTGAAGAACTTTGTGAATATTGAAAAATTGGTGAAAAATTGTAGTCACTTGAAAAGGAGAGACGGATTGTAAAATACGATCATCCTTATAGGATGGCAATGGAAGAGGGACACAAAGGAAGCTTACGACAAGCCTAGTGACCAGCATTAGATTGAGAACGACTCCAATAAAGCTCATGAAATCCAGCCTGCCATTTTGATCTAACACTGTCGAAGAGAACTTTGTTAAAACAGGTTTTCTCGTCACGCCTTTTATTGATCATCACAGACACCTAACAAGGCTAATCCAACGGTCTGATGCAGCACAATGGCTGCGCTCGCTTTTTAAACTACTTGGGGCAGGTAATGTTGCTGTGGTAGGTGGTCTACTTCCTCCATTACTTGCAGCACGCTGTGATGTACAACTCTCCAATCCATTGTCCATACTTACCGCAGGGACCATGACACGTTATCTTGCTGTCCCCAAACGTGACCGGAGTGATATAGGTGTTACTGGCAGCATATATCTTCAGTGCTCGCATGTAACCGGAGGAGCGAAAGAAGCCCGCCGGACATGGTCCTTTGGCGAGAATGCAATAGTGGCCTGGAGGCCATTTGCCTACAAGAAGGAAACAGAATTTGCTCGGTTAATAATGTACGTAAATCGTGCGGGAAGAAGTAGTTCTCTCGCGCTGTTTTAGCAGAAAGCTTTTTAAGTGTTTGGAAGGAGGTGTAAAGGTAAACTAAGAGACAGTTGTAGGGGATACTTTACTATTTGTGAATCTTCAACAATTTAGAGTAAAATCACGCTTTTAAGTTCGTCATTTGCAATCAGCTAAATTCTTCTTAATTCTTTTCAGTTTTCATTGTTATTTCCTTTTGTGTGTGTTATTGCCTCTTTTGTCTTCAATTTCCTACCGAACAACTGTTTTACAGTCGCTCAAAGTAATAAAACCTGTAGACACTATAAAAGGTGGAAACGTTACTCAGAACATCGAGACATAGATCCCAGCTGGCAATGTGAACCTTGGATTTGCCTAGGATGTGTACTATACTTTTGGGTGAGAACTAAAATTGTCGCGAATTTTTGCACTCTAATCAATGAGCTCCTGTCTCAGTGTAATCTGAGGCTAAACTTAGTGACACTTTAAACTAGGCGACTATTGGTTAGGGAGGCTCATTTTAAGTGACATGAATGATGTGCTCGTTTATGTCGAGAAAATACTTTTTGACTTAGTGGATTCCACCTTTAAGCAAAGCTCATCGGGGTTAGAAGCTAAGGCAATTGTGCAGGAGGTAGAAGTGTTGGGATGGTTTTGTTTGATTGTTTGGTCCTTTTTTTTTCGCAATTTAATTCTTTGTTTTTAAAAACTTCAAATTCTTAAAACTTAACTTTCCCTTTTTAACTCGTGAATTGCGCGCATGCGCAAGAGCGAGTTATAGATACGATGTGGGGAATGGCATTCGCTCGCTCGCTCGCTCGATTGGTCGATTCCTGTAAACTTTTTTTAGATTTTAGGCTTTTGAGTGCATTTTATAGTTTTTGGCGAGCAATAAACAGACGAAATGGCGACCTTTGTTGCTAAGAATAGTGGTGGGGTGAAAAAGAAGCCAATGATAATCTTAAAAGAGTTTTTTTTTTCGTTTTAGTTTCAACAAGCGGCGCCAGCGACTGGCAGGCATGCAAGGATTCATACTGAAATAACAGAACAACCTTCGTTTTTCATAAAAATTGTAATTTACAATCCTTGAACTTGAAAACAATCCGAAGATTCATTGAAAATATCACTTACTGCGAAGCGCTCGGAGTTTACAGATGTTCAAAAGCTTTTTCTGTTATAGCGTGAGATTGAGGACAAAATTGATCATTACGTTTCGTCGCGTGTGTTTTTCCTGTGTGAAGCAACAAAAGATGCCGGCGACTGACGAAATAACAAGTTAACACGAAAATCAGATAACACCTAAACAAACAATTTTAGCTACCGATTTTCAGTGAATTTTTAAAGAACAATTTTCTTTTAAGTTTCAAGACAATTTGAAGATTCAAC
Organism: Pocillopora damicornis; assembly: GCF_964200805.1. Lineage (NCBI taxonomy): Eukaryota > Metazoa > Cnidaria > Anthozoa > Scleractinia > Pocilloporidae > Pocillopora > Pocillopora damicornis. The sequence continues at coordinate 6,210,770 of NC_142683.1, forward strand.
ATACATACAACGTACTAAAATGCGAAAGTTACACACCACAAAATTGATAAATAGGCCTGAAATGAAATTCTATCTTGTTATTGATCATAAGTTGCCTAGCACGTGACCTAAATCTACCCAGGCGGAGATCCAAAATGACGGTGGCAGACTTGGCTTAGTTATATCACTCAAAACTCGTTCCCGTTTGTCTCATTTGATAAAGAGGGAATCGTTAATGTTTTCATTAAGACAGTATTGCCTTGATTTTCTAATATTTACAACGAAAGACAGTAAATTTCACTTTTCACCCACATTTACTTCCAACCTTTTCTTTTGAACCAGAAACAAAAATGATAGACGTTTAAACCACATGACATCATCCACCTTGTCAAATGTAATAGCATGATCATTTCAATTGTAATGCCTTCTTATCCAAACGTTACTTTGTTTCTTTGCTACATTAGCGAACACTGAACTACTGCTCGTACTCTAGATATGACAATCAACCACAAAATTCCTTAAACCAGATAACATTAAACATAATCTAAAAAATCATGTGTCAATTCACGAGTTTGCTCACAGAGCACTTTGATTAATGCACCATCACTATTTACCAATTCGTCGTCTTTCCTCAAATATACGAAACAGCAGGCCCTGAATTAATCAAATGATTCCAATTACGAAGAACATCAATTCTACGGCGAGTAATATAAAAATATGCATGATCTGCTGAACATTCGCGGCAGAGGAGTGCAAACCTACCAATCGCTTGCTGTAACTGTTGCTTCGTCTTTTGAAGGTCGTTCTTAACAATTTGCAGCGATGCCTCTTGGCCATGGAGATAGGCTGCTAATGCAGGCAAACATTGAGGTATTCCCTAAATGAAAACAAAAATCAAAATCAAATATCTTATCATGATGTTTTTGATGTTCAGAGCAGATTCTTATTTACACACTCGCAAGATTCTTGTTCATACGAATTCAATGTGGTATACAACTTGCAAATGGTCGACCGTATGCTTTGGTTTTACAAACTTGTCATTTAAAGAGATTTACATTAGATCTCATACTCACATTGCCATGGGCGGAGATGGAATCAGCGAAGAAGCAAATAATCACAACAACGATGAACAAGACAAGCTTCATGGCTTTTCAGTAATGGAACAAACCTGACTCAGATATTTACGAATTGTATCGATAGATAGACAACAAATGTCTCGCACAGGAATTTACGATCTCCTCCCTTATATTCCTTCCTTGTAGTGAAGAAAGGCTTGTTCTAACTGATGAGTTTAGCAAAATAAACGATTTTGATGGGTTCACATTTTACCAGCTAGTTGTGTTTAACTTTTAGATGAGCTGATGATTGGATTATGTTTGCCTTAAGGCTTAAAAAAAAGAAAAGAAAAAACCCGTTAGCTTGGGATGAGCAAACAACTGCAAAGTGAGACTAATTAGCAATTATGGTGAACAGAATCACCTTTCATAATGTTTTTGTAATTTTTCGTGTTTTTTCTTTTTTTTAGTCAAGCTTTCATTAGTTTCAACAACATAAAAAATAATGAAATTGGTTGTACTTTTCGGTGGAATAAATTTTGGTGTATACCATGTTTAGAATTGTCAATGAGATTATTTGTTGGGTGGGAAACAAAAACTGAACAAGCTTTAATCAGTGGTGAGGTTTACCACTCAGTTCTTATGAAACTTGCAACAGCTGGGAAAACGAAACAGCCATTAGCCAAAACAAAACAAACAATCAAAAAACAAATATTAAAACGAAAACAGCAACAACAAATCAAAGCTTGGTCTGAATTTCATTACATAAGTCAGCTACAGCTGACCTGACTTCGACGAAAAAAAAGTCTGAGTCTACTGATTTTGTCCCCTTCTATTGACAGACTACAATTGAAGAGTAAAGTAGAAGAATTTGATGAGGAAAAAATCATGTTATACCCGGAGCATCTCAATAATATTAATTGCCGCCTGTTTAACTCTAGTTGTAGAGCGCTGGACTGCCATGCGGGTCCCTCAGGGTCTTAAAATAACATCGCGTCTCTACTGATCGGACCAAAGCATAAATTGTAGAGAAGCCCATTAATTAAGGCTCTAAAAAATAAATTTTTTCTAGGTCGGTTTAAAATATTTCTTTAGCTTTATCAACTGTAAAATATCCAGCACAAACTATACTACAAAGAAAACCGCCCCATCTAATGCTGTGAGTTAACTCAAAGAATAGGGATAAGGGAAGAGGAAAAAGCCACTCAGGAACGTCACTCTTTGAACTAGACTCCTTTATTTTACGAACTCGCTAGACAGTCTATGCAATCTTTCCCCGCTTGATAAAATATTTGTTATCGCGTTGGTTTGAAGTTTCGTTTCTCAAAACAGAAGTAAGCATCCTGTCCCTAATAAGCACCTGTTTTCGAATAAGCGTTCTCCCTTCAGGTAGGCCCTTCCCGATTATGTTAGCATTTTTTTGGCATTATGTGGTTGAAGAAGCATTTTTTTCACACTTTTTCTGTAAAAAGAATTGCTAGCATAATTGCTAGCTTACCTTCAGGTACCAAAAATAACTAAGCGCCCCTTAATTTCTCTCGATAACCCAGCTTGTCCAAACACTAACACGCCAACTTTTGGATGAGGAGTTTAAGTTCAAGAAGCCAATGTTTCAGCCGTTTAACAGAAACACGTAATTTTACGTTCATCAGTCGCGGGGAATCATGCGTGAAGCGAGCATAAAGGCAAACTCACGCGCGATATTTAGGGGGAGTCCGTTCGGTTTGGTTGGTGCCTGATACCGTAATACGAGTAAGCCTGGCACTAGCTGATAGGGAAAATAACCAAGATGGCGGACGATACGAAAGAAGACACGAGTGTGTTGGAAGGTTTGCTATCCACCAGTGATCACCTGGAATCACTAGAATCACTAGATGCAGCTTTCACTACAAACACCGGATCATTTAGGCAAAGACATGTTTCGGATTCAGTAAGTTTGGCTTCATTTTTCCATTTTAGACACAAAAGCAAATTGTATATTTGGCTAACAAAAACAAAACTACAGAAAACCCGGCTAGTTACAATGATTTGACTGTTAAAGTTAGCTACTATTTGGAGAGTGCCATACCGACATTTCTCTCAATCGAAGGCACTGACATCTTGTATGCGTTAGGAGCTAGGCCAGAAATCATAGCAGTTTGTGTGATGTGGTCATATCTTTGTACCTTGCCTTCAGCCTTGCCATTCAAGAGATGTAAGGAACTCGAAACAGAGTCATGAAGGACTGAACAACGTCATTTTAACTGGAGATTTTGTCCAATCATGAAAGCTTAGCAACTCTAACAGAATTTTGAAACTCAAATTTCGAGTGACCGCCAAAATTTTTAGTGAATTTATTTAATGATTTCAGCATGTCTTCTCTGGACACATGTCAACAGGTGGTGACAGAGCTTTAAGGAACATAAAAAGTACTAATCATAAGACCTGTTAATTTTGATGTGTAATAACCCCGAATATTTGGGTTAAGGTCCATATATTAGTCAGGGGCTTAGCCAGGATTTTTCAAAAGGGGGGGGGGAGGGGTTGTCACACTATGTTAAACAGAGGGTACCCAGCAGTTTTTGCCACCTGAATATTTTAGGTTGTTAGCTTATAAGAAGGCTTATAAAGGGGGGAGGGGGAAGGGTCATGGGAACCCTAGGATCCCCCCTAGCTATGCCCTTTTCAATTGGAAATTAAGCAATTCATTCATGGAAATCTACTGTTGTAGGTGGACATTGAAGTTGATGTACCAGAGGTAGTAAACATGCCATCCTTAGAAAGTATCCTGAATGAGGTACAGTATTTTTATTGTTAAAAAGCATAGAACCTCCAGTCCTTCTTCTTGAACCTGTCTGTCTAATGATCCTGGATTTAAAAGTGATATTGAATTTCATAGATAATTTTTTAAAAACAGTGAATAAAATATGGTATTTTATTTAAATTGAGATGTTGGGCTGTTTCTTTTGACAGTAAAAAGGAAGGAAAAATAACTGAGTTCAGTTTTACAGAGCTGCTACTCTCAGAAAACTATGGAGTTGAATCTATTGCTATTATTACAGTCATCGGCATATGGTCTGAAACTAAATTGATTTAACTTTAACCCCTTAACTCCCAGATCAAATTTTTAATTCTCCTTTCTGTCAATCATACAATTCTTACAATGTTAGTTCTGAGAATTTAGTATTGGATTAACTAATTATCCCCAAATTGATATTTTTCTTTATTCTCACCACTTATCTGTTTGATATTGTATTGATACTGTAAGGAGAAATTCTGTCTTGGTCACTCATGGGAGTTAAAGGGTTAAAAAAGACAACACTTAGATGAAGTAGATGAACAAATTGAATAGTTCCTTGCTATGAAAAAAATAAAAATGTTGATAAACATTATTTTATGGTTGTCATTATTTTACACAGAAAGATGAAGACATCATTTCATTAGAAGATGACCCTGATCTTGCCAACATCCTTGAGAACCAAGCATTGTCTTCTTCTCTTGACTTGGATCTTGGGTGAGTTCTCAGTGAATGTGCAAGGTAAAAGGTTTTTAAGTAAATACTGCTTTTGTGCCTCGTCCAAACAACAACAACAACAACCACAACCATAGCAGGAAAAACTACCACAAAAAACAAAAACTACCACAAAAAAAAAAAACCAGCAGTTGAATGTTAGAATATTAAGTTCTTGGTCATTACATGTGGACCTTATGGTGCTTGCTTTGTATATTATGATTCCAAGCTAAATGATTTTCTTTCCAGTTTTCCTTAACACAGTTGGTTGTTCATAGTATATGAACCCTGTAGTTGCATACTGTAGTTTCAGTTTTAATGTTCTTTCTTTTGCCTTTGCCTCTTTTACAGTTCAGGAAATAAAGCAAAGAAAACTAAACATGGTTCTGTTTTGCGACATGTTGTGTTGAAAAGTGTTTCCAGTCAGATGGTTTCTGCATCAGTAAGTGCTATTATATAAATTTTGTAATATTTAATTAGTATTAATTATTAGCATGATAATAATTTCCTTGCTCTGATACAAACTTAATGATTGAGAAAGATGGTTTTATCGTCTTGTCACTAACATGGGACAAAGAAAAAATTCTGAGTCCTCATGAGGAATTGAACCTCAGACCTTCAGATTCCACGCTCTGATGCTCTACCACTGAGGCACAGAGACCCTATGGTGAGCAAGGCTATAAAATTTTTCCTTTGTCCTTTCACTTGTGACAAGATGAAAAAAATGTCTTTTTCTATTTCCTTACTGAGCTCAAAATTTAGTATCTTTCTTATTCTGTTTACAAACATGATGCTATTGACATTGCTGATCCTAGCATTATGCAGGATGCATGTTATATATGAACTCTGTAATGGGCCTCGCTCATGATAGAGTCTCTGTGGCTCAGTGGTAGAGCATTAGAGTGTGAAAGCTGAAGATCTGAAGTTCGATTCTTCATGGGGACTCAGAATTTTTTCTTTGTCCCATGCTTGTGACAAGACAAAAAAATAAAATGTCTTTTTCTTTTAATTTACTTTACTGGGCTCAAAACTTACCATCTTCCTTATTATGTTTACAAATTTAATGATATTTCAAAATTTTGATAATGAAAAATTTTTCACCCAAATTTCACTTTTCAATTAGGTCTATTTTGTACCATTAGTTGATGCTTGTAGGCTGTGAACAATATGAAAAGCAAAGTACAGAAGAACCTGTATTAAGTGGCACCATATTAAGCAGTCACTTTGTATTGACCCTTTACCCCCCAAGATCTCAATAGTAATTCTCCCTATCGTCTGCCATAAAATACTTATGATTTTAATTTGGAGAATTTGGTATTGGATCAACTCTTAGTCCCCTAATTGAGTTTTTTTCTTGATTCTCCTCACTTGTCTGCTTGATTCTTTGTTGATATTGTAAGGAGAAATTCTGTCTTGGTCACTCATAGGAGTTAAAGGGTTAAGTGGTTGGTTGTCAAAGTCCTGAATTGTTTCCCCTTAAATACTGTAGTTTTCACCTCTATTGAGGGGTTGTGGTCACCTCAGAGTGAGTCTTAATGGCTTGTTTGTCCTCCTCCCGTACTGAACAAGTTTAAATTTTAAATTTTATATCAAGGAAATTTCCCTGTTTGAACCTACCATTAGATCAATATTTAGAAACAAAGGAGTGTTTTTTCCTTTTTGTTGACAGGCCAGAGTGGATGCTGGTTTGCCAACAGCCATGGTAAATAACTGTATTTTTAATGTTATAGTGATGTATGTCCAGTTGTTTAGTCTATTGTGATAAGGGTTAAAAGACCACTTGAGTCTGATAGAAAATGGGAAAGATAGAAAATACATCTATTAGCATATATTCAGAATGGACTGTGCATGAATTGAGGAAGTTGTTGCTGTTCTGGCGAGTGCTTTCGAGTGTCTCAAAGCTTGATTCATGATTCTTAAATATTGATTCTCGATTCTACAAAATCAAAACTGCAAAGAAGATCTTCAAACATGACCTGACAGCTTATGTTTTAGCTTTGGTTTGCATAAGAGTACGATGAGTACTGATAAAATGTCTCTGAAACTTGTTGATTGATGCTAGGTAGTTAGCTGTTACAGACTACCAATGCAAGAGAAGTTCATGTCACACTGACTGGCCACGAACCTTTGAAGATTAATGTTTAATCTGTTTAATTAATAATTATCATTTCTTATAGGCTGTTTCTTCTCTTATTTGTATTGGAACATCTCATGGAGTGGTGCTGGTTTTTGGTAAAGAAAATCATAGTTGTTTTGATCAACACATATAAGTTTAAGTCAGAGAAGATGATGAACATACACAGTGCAATCATAAGTCTGTTGAGTGTCTATATGTACAATGTATATGAGAGTAATTGGTGGAACTCTCTGTTACTTTAAGTCTTCACAGGACAATTCAAAGAATGCTTGCCACATGAGTTTAAAATCTTGTGCAGAAATGATCAGTTTAAGGGTTCATTTGGGTGGCCCAGTTTTTTTTTTAGGTACAGGATGTGATTATTGATTAAGCTGTAAGTTCATTTTCTCTGTCTTAGATCCTCAACAAACACTTAAGCTGGTTCTTGGGAACACATCACTTGGTGAGAGATGAATGCATTTTTATCAATTTCCATATTTTTATTTATTTTAATAAAAATTGTTAAATTATTCGGAAAAATAGTACATGGCTTGATTGAGAAACATTATCTTTAGGCATTGCTTAGTAATTTTGTTGATTAATTTAGAAGTGTATTTCCATTACATTTTTTTTTGAATAAAATTGCATGTTCATATATGTCAGATATATTACACACTTGTACAATCTGTTATTGAAACACTGATTATAATGACAAGATTAACATATACTGCATATCCTGTATTTTTTTTTTTAAATGAATACTGTTACAGGTGCAGAGTATGGGGCTGTTACTGCACTCGGTATCAATATGGAATGTACAAGACTTCTATGTGGACATGCAAGAGGCCAGGTAACATAAAGTTGCAAACACAGATGTTACGCAGTGCTGTTAGGAAGCAATGGATTATGCATTCTATCAGTTTACCAGTATCATTAGCAATTATAAAATAATTCAAATAGTATGCACGCTCTGATTGGCCATAAAACCATTTTACATGATCGTATGTAAACACGGTTTTCGTTCCTCTTTCATTAGTTATTCTATAAAAGAAATGTAAAATGGTTTCTGTGTTTACATAGCCTGATGATGCTTTGCGTCGTGGTTTCCTACGCTTATCTCGTGTTCTCCCAACCTCCCACGTGTTTACATCAGGCTATGTAAACATGGAAACCATTTTACATTTCTTCATTATTCACTTAAGTGGAGCTGAATGTTGGGGGATATGTACCTTACTGCTTTGTGGCGTGGTAAATATCCACATTTTCACAGACATTGATGTGAGTAAGTGTTTTAGAATATACCACACAGATGCCAAAAAAATTAGTTTATTTTCATTAACACACCAAAAGTCGTTTGAAATTAAATTGTTAATGTGCAATTTGTCTCTTCGGCTGCTTGGATATGCATAGTACGTGCTAATCGTTTCCAATTCAGCCAATCAGTGCATGTGGAAAGCACTATTCACCTACGTGGCATATACTGATAATCCATGAAGAATGCTTGAAGAACACAAAAAAATATATTGACCAATCACACGGGGTATATATCTACAGGGAAATTACATTGTCAAAATAAAGCTGCTGAAAATTATCAAACAAGACATTTAGTACACCATTTCTATTGTAGTTAATATATGTAATCAGTTTTGTGATATAGTTTTAAGTGTTTGATTATTTTTTACAGATAACTATGTGGGATTTGCAGTCTGGGAAATTGTTGAGACAAATCGCTGATGCCCATCCCATGGGTAGTGCAGTGCTGCATGTTATGGTAAGAGAAAATTATTTTTTGAACCATTTTGAAAGCATTTTGTTGTTCCTAAAATGTGGTGTGCCGTTTAGCCAAAAAAATTGTTTCTAGAAAGGGGTTTTATACAATTATAAACATATCTTGCAGGAGAGTGAGAAAGAAAAGGAGCAATTAAAAAAAAAAACCAAAGAAATATTTGCTTGATTTTTTACTTTTTTCCGCGGGAAGTTTACTATCTAACCTCGTCTTCGCGTACTCGACTCAGTCTTCTCGGGTCACGTTCAATCATACGGGAACATCTGTTTAACCCTTATCAGCTATGGAGCACCTATTATTCTATTTTTAGATGTGGCTGTCAATTTTCTGTTGTTATTCATTGTGTAACTCATTCACAGTTCACAGATGACCCAACAGTTGCAATTTGCAGTGACAGTGGCGGTTCTGTGTTTGTTCTCAGCTTCAAGTAAGAATTTTTTTTATAGGAAAAAGGATACGATGTAATGACATGAATTGCTCAGTGAAAAGGTTGCATTATTAAGTAATTTCTGTGATCGCATCTATTTACCGGAGAAAAGAGCGATCACCTAAGACTAATTTTCAAGTGAAGAAGCACTTCTGAATCCGGAAGGGCAATTTTACATTTGCAAGAGTTGAAATGTGACAGGAATTACTTTGGCGCTGTTTTCCTGTTTAGCTTTGGAAGTCGACCAAAACAACTTTTCAGTGAAAATTTTAATAGTATGTCGTGTTGGTCTCCCTCTACCACGTAATATGGTTGGCCTCCCTCTACCACGTAATATGATTGGCCTCCCTCTACCACGTAATATGATTGGCCTCCCTCTACCACGTAATATGATTGGCCTCCCTCTACCACGTAATATGATTGGCCTCCCTCTACCACGTAATATGATTGGCCTAGAAAACTCGTGTCATCCTCTTAACCAATCAGATGGAACACCGAGAATTAGGCATACCTTGGCTTGTGTTTTCTCGCGTTGTTTTTACCTTGAGTTCTTGTTGGCTCTTTGCACCGGTCAATCATTGTAACTATTTACTCTTTAATGACAATCACTTTAATTTCGCTGTGAAGGAAGGACTTGTTGATCCCACGTGTACGGCTTCCCATGTTCTTCCAAGTTAAGCTTGTCGATAGGATCGTTTAGAAACTCCCAGGACATTTCTGAAACGATAAAAAAACAATTTTCAAGTGAACTGATCGAATCTTTACTTACCTTAATAAATCTAAATCTGAAAAAATATCACTTGCACGATTTGAGTTACTAGTTGTTGTAACAGTCCACGCAACTTTCATGACAAATGAACAAAGAGGGTAAGTTTCTAAAGAAACTATGGTGCTGCGGCGGTGGGGGAGAATAACTGGGTAATTTGGTTTTATCATCTGAGTTGATAACGTAAATTGGCCACCGGAAAGAGTTTCAAAGCTGACGTTTCGAGTGTTATTCGCTCTGACGAAGGGCTAACGCTCAAACGTCAGCTTTGATTCTTTACGGTGGCCAATTTACGCTATCAACTCAGTTGATAATACTAAATTATCTTTACAACCGATGCATATTTGTGGGACAGGTACTTATTCAATGAGTCGTATTTAATCCAATGAACGAGGATGAGCATATGAGAATATAGTACGGATTCAAGGAGCTCTCAAAAGAAACCCGGCCTAAAACGTCCAGAAAAAGGGGGAAAATTGGGCGACCATCGGCGGTGCCACTTTTCTGGGCCAAATATAACGTTACTCAAAATAATTTAAAACCTACTTTGAAATACATATAATTCATGGACTTTATTCTAACAGGAGACTGATCGGAATGAGGACGTATGAATCAACTTGCTTGTTTTCAGGAAGGTAATAAAAATGACACGGTATGATAGTTCTTTTAACTCCCAGATGAAATGTGTAATTCTTATTACTGTCAACCATACAATTCTTATAACGTTAGTTCAGAGAATTAAGTATTGGATCAACTTATCCCCAAATTGATATTTTTCTTTATTCTCATCACCTATCTGGTTGATATTGTATTGATATTGTAAGGAGAAATTCTGTCTTGGTCACTCATGGGAGTTAAAAGGTTAATCTACACTAGGCATGCGCATATGCACTTCACTAGTAAAGTGATCTGCATTTAAAGAATTATATTACGTCTATTTTCGTTAATTTGATAAAAAAAAAACACAACAACAAAAAACAACAATAACAAAAACAACAACAACAATAAAAACAACAAAAAACCAAAAACTTAGTTATGAGGGTTGGCAACTTTGGAAAATCGCATCGGCCTTATGGTAAGTGCTCTTGCCGGATTCGAACCTTTGCATGCTGTTCTGATCTGTTCTTCGGCAAGTCAATTCCTCTTAGTGCCTTTCGCCACCCAAGGGTCGAAGTGGGTGTTGACCAACCTCCGAGGTAACCGGGAGGAAATTTCAGAAGGGGAGTTGGGGGTGGGGGTTAAGCTCTGGTGGTCTACCATCTCATTTTGCAAAGAAGCAATATGCTTCGTGGCATGGAAACCTGGAAGAGCTCCAGCCGCTGTGCGAATATAGGTACACATGGAGACTTTCCCTTTTTTTTTTTATTATCATTGATTTTTATTAACTTCAGAATTAAGATCTTTTTGATGACTATCAGTTGCATATTATTGTCATGTTTGTTTTCTTTTTTTCGTGTTATAGCCGCGGTGAAGTGTGCACGATGGCACCTCTTCATTTGCATGAAGGAATGAAAGAGCATCCTCTTTATGAACAGTCGTTATTAGCTTTGGCCACTCTTACTAAGGTACAGTAAGACGAGTTCTACTGTAGCAGTTTCCCATGTTCCATATCGGGATTTTCACTTCTGCTTATATAAAGTACTTTGCACTTATGAATAAAGGGGATACGTTTCTAAGGAAACTGTGTTGCTGCGTTGGTGGGAAAGTATAACAGGGTCATTTAGTATTATCGACTGAGTTGACAACGTAAATTGGCCTTCCTAAGGAGTTTTAAAGCTATTACTAACACTTGGTGCTAGGACTGTGCTCCAGTCGCTGACGAGGAATTTATAGCATTAAGAATACAAGTTTGATTGTGCATTCGATGGTCAATAAGTCAAAATGTAACAATGCCTTCATTCTTCACGAACTTAAGGTATATGTATTAACGGTGTCCCATGTGTATCAAAGAGCTTATATTCTGCTACTTTTGTTGCGTTTGTTTACAGGTTCTGGTATTAACACTGAAGCCTGAACTCGAGGTCCTCTTTACTCACACTCTAAAGGTACAAATGTTGGAAGTAACTTTAAAAGTTGTAAATCTGTAATTGAAATCTAAAAGGTGGTAAATTTTGAACTCCCATGTACAATACAGAAAGCTTTTATCAGCATAATCAAGCACCTGAGACAAAGAAAAGTTTTCTACGAGTAATCGGAACTCAGACCTTTGGATCTCGTGGTCTGAGACGGTGGGGAAGGTAGGGAGGGGGGAGGGGCGAGGCCATCACTTGATCAAGTGCGATTGGTGTTTGTTTTTTCTTTTCGTCGTCCCTCATCCATGATAAACCGAAGTACAACCATGACTAGCGTGAAAGTGCCTGAGTTCTTAATGTTAATGGCGGTAAAAACTATCCCCATTCTCCTCTGCGCCGACCGAAGTGGCAATATCTTTCTTATCTCTTCACCGAGCGGATTTTGCTTGTCATTCTTATCCTGATTTCAAATCTCGCGCTGAGATATTCGACTTAGCATTTTAGTGTTTCAAGCCTTTTTTTTTTTGCAACCAAAGAGCATTACCCCTTCGAAAGATAAATACGACCGGAAATGGTACGCTCTTTTATCCACAGTAGTCTGATTGTCAAACTCCAACTAAACCCACCGTTTGATTTGACTTTTTTTCGTAGAAATATTTTAAGGTAAATTTTGACAAGTTCGTGTCAATTCCCCCTCTTACTCTCTCAATGAGCGTACATTATACTCAAGCTGAAAGCCCCACTGAATTTTAACATTTGCTTTTCTTTTTCAACTGTTAATAATTATTTCATCCCTTAGGGCCCTGCTGATTCTCTGCCGCTGTTGGCCTGGCAGTTTGCCATAATTCAAGTGGAGTCCAAAAAAGTCATTGATCCGGTGGGTAGCTAAATTTCTGTCAAGAAGTCAATATATTGACTGAGAAAATAGTTCAAACAAAGTAAACATAAGGCAATAAGGAAATAAAGTTGCGTTATCTATTCCAATTTTTCAGGAAGTCATTTTTTTAAAGTTTCGTCTGAATGTTTTGTGTCGTTCAGTGCGACGTGTAAAAGAACCTTTCAACTTGTTAAAGACCACAATGATGAACTTGAGAATTTAACAGTACAATAAGTTCCACTTCACCTTCGGATGAATATCAGGCAAAGAAATGATCCTGGCAGGTGGACTGCAATTTTGCAGGGCAAATGCAGAAGCAAGGCTGAAAAAATTCGGGTTTCGCAGTTCACCTGCGAGGATCATTTCTTTGCTTAAGTATGCTCGAGTGTTTCAAGGTAACCAATAGTTGACTGTGTTCCTCGCAACAAAGTGATCTTTGGAACAGAACTGACCCCATTAACGCTTGAAGTTGTCAACGTGCTGGTACACCTCGGGCAGCAACGATTGTGTTGTGGTTGGAGTGCGTGTTGGTCGAATTTCGACCCTTTCCGTCTGCTAACCCTCCGGATGCCGATTGTTCACTAAGTATGTGGACGAGCTACGATCGACGGCGTACTTTTGACCGATTCTGTCTGATAATTGCCTAAGGGCCGTTTTACAACTAATTATGTTGGACGACTGTCTACCGATAGTGGGCCGAAGATCTGGTCGACGCATTCGATGGATTGGCCCACTCAATACTACACGGAAATATCTCTTAGTTGAAAGTTGACTGAAGAGTTCAAGGACAGACGCGCAAAGCCGCTTAGGTGGAGAAGGGCCTTTAAATGTGGCGTTTCCGCTGTGATTTGGAATACGGAACACGATGAGTCAAACAACTGCGAATTTCCCTATTGCAATTATGTTGTTCAATAATTTTACATGAGACTGCTTCAGGGTTATTTTATGACAATGAGGTATTTATTGTTTTATATTCTTAGAAAGTAATCATTATTGACACGTTCAATTTTCCGTAGGTTCTTGCCTTTGGGAGGGGAACTGAAATTTTCTTTTATCAGGTAAACGTTTCTTTGCATGTTTCAACCATCATCGTGGCAAGCTAGTGGCTACTGTTCAAAATTATTTTGTGAAAACATTTTGGTCAGGATGAAAGCAATTGTTAGTTATGCTCTAAGGAACCTGTTTAACTTTTGATTGGAAAAGATGGGAAATTTTGAGTACGATCGTTGGGTAACGAAGTATGCATTTAATTTGTCATCAGAGTTGCACATCGCTGATCTCATCAGTAAGCAGGACGCTTGTTACATCTGATCTTAGTATATGGCCTCGCTTACTAAAGAGTTTTCTGTAGTTTGGTGTAGAGCATCGAGCCGCGAAAATTTGAATATCTGAGTTTTAATCCTCGTTGGAGATTCTGTGGTTTCGTAGCTCAGTTGGTAATAGCAAAGGCACGGGTTTGAATCCCGTCGAGGCCTGAATTTTTTTAAGCTTCTTTCTTCGGAACTTCAGCTCATTTGCGAGGATCATTACCTATTTGTACTCAGATTTTCTTCTCTTATCTTGCTCTCACAATCACTGAATTCGTATCTTTCTCTGTTTAAACTTCAGTTTTCCTGTTTACTTTACAGGCCCATTCTCAAGGGGAAAAGCAAGTCAGATTTATGTTCCTACAAAGATTTGAGAGTTCGTATAAGCTCACTGCTCTTCATGTAAGTATGAGGTGTGGGCTTAGTTTAGGCAAATGAATTCATCATTTAAGGACTCTACACCGTTTTTTTAATGCCTGAAAGTAAGACGAACTTTAAATTCCCTAGAAAAAAAAAATCAATTGTGAGTGACTTGTCCAGTTATAAATCTAATTGCATTTCGGCGAATCTTGCTCGAGTGCGGTCCATCTACGCGGTTCATACCAAAGTAAATATGGAACTTCCGAATGTTCTTTTCCCTCGGTTCCCAAAGCAATATCTATGTAGTTTGACGGGGTAGTTTAGTTTTATCAGCTGAGTTGATAACGTAAATTGGCCACCGTAAAGAGTTACGGAGCTGACGTTTCGAGCGTTAGCCCCGTCAAAACTTTAGCAGGTCCTTCTTCAGGAGGCACCAGAAAATGGAACTCCTCAGCATTTTCGTTATTTATTTTTTTTTATCGGCGCCCGTTAGGTATGAATACATTGTAATATTCTGCTGTTCGTTTACTCCTAGTGGCTGAACCCACAAGTAATCGCTACAGTAGACGCGCTGGAGAGAGTCCATGTCATTGATGTGCGAAGTATGGAAGAACTTGAGGTGAAGATGAACGTGTGATGAACGATTTCAGTCGCAGGAAAATCTGATTGGTTGTGGTTTTCATTTCTAGACCAAAAGCACATGCCAAATCAAACGGAAGCCATTTTTTTGATATTTGGTTCAATTTCTTGCAGGTTCTTGACCTTAGCTCAGTACAGCTTGTGTACAGCAGCAGTTATTTCAAGTCACTCTCTACTGGAGGAAACGTCAGCAAGGCTTTGGTGAGGAATCTGTTTTTCGTTATTAGAGCTGTTCCCAACCCGAAACCTTACTAGCTACAATGGTGAATCAAAACAAATTTTTCATATCATTATTAGCCGATGAGAACTGAAAGGCACACTGCCAAAAGCGCGGGAAGACGTGGGTTACCAAGGTACGGGTAGTATTCGTACTGCTCTGGTTGATTGAGAGGACGGTGCAGGTTTTTGTCTCGCCAATCAAAGAATGAAGTGAAGCAAAAACAAAGCACTGGATTGTTGATTAATGCTCCTCTTCTTCCTGCCGTAGATCAACCAACTGAGAATTCTCGAACTTCCCTCGCTACCATGCTTATTTAACCCTTCATCTCCCAAGATCTGATTCCTTATTCTCCCCTTCAGCTTCTACTCATTCCCTTGTAAATTGGTTATGAGAATTTGGTGTTAGATCAAGATAACAACTTGTACCCGTCTAAGTTTGATTGTTCTCATTACCTGTTTGCTCGATAACGTATGGAAATTATAGGGTGAAGTTACATTTTAATCACTTCTGAGAGTTAAAGGGTTAAAGAAAACAAAGTGCGAACAAAGAAGAATTAAGGTTTACATATGGCCCAAAAGCATTACTGCAGAACCCAGAAGAGACAAATTTCCCGTGTAGGTCTTATTTCAAATGCCTTCCCTCTCAATTAAATTTGGTATCCGCGAGGTTGTTTCATGAACCAAGCTCTCTGCGTGAATGTTGTGTCAAGAAAGACCAAGAATTCCACACAGAACTGGTTATTTCGATATTCTCATGCGAATCAACCTCGCTCCGTTACTTGATTACGTTATGCATCAGGTTCTCATCATGCATCACGTCCACACAGGCATCACGTTCTCATCACGCATTACGCTCCAATCATGCATCGCGCTTTTTCTGTTGGTGAGGAAGAAGGTTGGAATAAACGCCACATTGGGATTGTAGTCTGATGGTTTAATTTTTTTCTTGATTTAATCAACTGTTTTTTTTTTCATTCTCAGGTAGCCGCCAGTGAACATTCATGTTATCAGACAGTAGTGGTATTTAATGGACAACAATTACTCCTGGGTGTCAAGGTAGATCAATTTTCTGAACTATTGAATATAAAGAAGGGTATACCATGAAATGCCAAGGTATATTTTCAAGATTTCGCGGCACAACTAGTTACATAGTAGGGTGAAAACTTACTGGCTCCTAAATACATCGAAAGAAGCAAGCTGCACACAGGCTGTGACTATGAAATTCAAAGAACTCAAATGAACGTTTGGTAAATTTCTAAGGAACTGTTTTATGATACAATGGATTTTTTTTTTGTGTAAAAATTTACCCTGAGACCACCAAACACCAAAATGATAAGGAGACAGAACGAGGATATGTAATGATGAAGGATTGCAAGAGAGCGTTAGAAACATTTGGACTCACAATACTTTACACTCCGAATAAGAATGATTAATGGTAAAGTTTAATCGATTGCAAAATTCTTCAAGATAACATGATGACAGTGTTATGGTTTATGTATTCATTTTGTTTGTTTGTTTACTTTTTACCTTTAGTCCGTCCATGTATTGACACTAAGGAACTGGCGCGATGTAAGTTCAGATTTCATATTTGTTGTTTTTAAGATATCTGCTTAGTGATTTGAACAACGGAATCGGCTGAAAATAGGCAAAGGCTCAGGTCATGATTTCTTCCTTGTTATTTTCCTCAAAATTCTCTCGCGACGAGCAACTTTTGTTTGCAAAGCTGAAGGGGACCGGGGGAGGGGTGGGGGGGGGGGCGACTTTGATTTCCAAGGCGTCCACTAAGGGTGTGTATATCATATAGAGTAGCGAAATAGTGAGGCGCATGAAGAATACATATTTTGATTTATTGCTGTTTGCTTTTTGTTTGTATGTTAGAGGATTGAAGTTTTCGTGAAGCAAAATAACTTCCTGGACGCTCTAGAACTGGCACTGTCTTTTTATGATGGCACTGCCATGGCTGTGATTGGTAGGTAAACGCCTCTGATGGCGATCACAGTATTTCCTCAGGACCTTCGTTCTTCGCTCGTTATTTGATGTAGGTATCGATCTCCAGCTTTTCTTGTAATTTGCAACGCCTGTCACGGCATGATCCAAGTAATCGCGGAAAAAGTTTGGTACAAACTCCAATGTCTAACTTTTGATCTCTCAAAACTGCCCTTCTTTCTTGTTCAATATAAACTGATTATTGATATTCTTTTCCAGGTTTAATTGGAAATAAAGAGCAGAGATCAACAGAAATTGCTGCACAGGTAAACTTTTAATTAGCGGTTATAAATTGCGTTGATTCCTTGAATCAAGACTAATACTTAGCATAGAAAACTACTCAGATGTCACAGCAAAACAAATTTGATCAAACTTTCTTATCGGAAAGACGACATCTCTTCTCAATGCGGATCCTCAAAAAGAAACCAATAAATAAATAAAGAACAACTTTGAAGAACCCCCGCACACATTCGCGGACAAAAGAAAGAAGAAAAAAGAGAAATGATAATCCAAAAGTGTTTAATGAATACCTGAGTTGTTCATATTTTGTAACTCGAACGATTTAGTGTCATCTACTCGATAGAAAATTAGGGGTCGCAGACTGAGTCTCCATTGTGGTGGTAGAAAATTCCCCCAACTTACTGCCTGGCTTGGCTAACATTTGACGAATTGTATTATTTTTTCTTTATCCCAGATAGAGGAACTATTACTAGCTTATGTTGATATAACAGTGTTCGTAAATTGCCCAAAGACTAGAGACACTAAGGAGCTGAGAGATTACTTCAAGGTGAGTTTTTGGTTCAAATGCTAAGAACTACAATGTTATTCTTCCCCAATAAAGTAATGTGATAGCAGATTACGTAAATCATCGAAAAAATAAGGTGGAATAACGTTTAAAATGACGTATGGATGTTAAATAAAGTGATCGTTGATTAAAAAATTGATTCGATGAAACTACTGAATATGAAATAAAAATGAGTTGAAAAAGAATGAAAAGGGAATGAAGGTTTCATCTTTGAGAAACTTTTAATGAAAGAACGCCTTAAAACGCCGGGTGAGTCTATCAGGACGAAACTCCTTCTTTCGGAAATTCTTAATAAGGTTAATAATTTCTGATTAATTATTGTACTGTATTTTATCATTAGAATACTCCCTTATTGCTTTTGTAGGAAATGGTACCAATCTTTATCAAGTATAGCCTGGCCATCAATAACATGTGAGTTTTATACAAAATTTTAAGGAATGGTCTTCTTCGTCATCGTTTTTATTCCTTGAATGTGTTTGACTTACGGAAAAAGCTTTAAATCCTGATAAGAGCGATTATACTAACTTTATTTTCACAAGTGAAATACAATCTCGGCAAAAACAAACAAACAAACAAACAAAACAGAAACAAAACCGATCAAATATTTAACAAATGAATTCCATGTGGCCTTATGGCCATGTGTCTATAAAAGATCTCAGATCACGTCAAGCTGTGGAAAGTGGTACACGACGTGCAGCTGAGTGTGTCACTGATGCTCTTACCACATTCAAAGTCTTCTGAAATCCATTGGCGAACAAACGCACGACAACCACGAATCGACTTGATTTAACCCTCTACACCCTTAGATCAGAATCCACCTTCTCCATACTCTTATCTGTATGTTTCCTTTAGTACTGACAAGGAGAATTTGTTGAACAATCAAAGTTTCTTTGGGGTGGCGATCATTTCCTTTATTCTCATGATCTTAGTGAATGATTCAGAAATTAGATGTTGGTCACTCTCAGGGTTTAATAGGGGTTAAGTAATAGAGAAGTAAAAACTTGGTGATGATTACGTCGTAAATGCATCTGTTCTCCAAAAGATAGTTAGTGAGAGCCAATCAAAAGACTTGTGTTTTTCAGCTCATTATTTGAAATGGAACTGAACGTGAATAAACCATTCTCATTCCATTTGTTATTGCGACGAATGGGCTCGAGCACATTCATTGATCACTGAACAGCATGGAATGTGAAACTGAGCCAATTTTTATTCTCAAAGGGATCTCTTATTCAGAGAGATTTATGACAAGTTCTGTGAAGATCCTGTTGGAAAAATCGTGTTTCTGGAAAGCTTGGAACCTCATATCTTAGCAGACAAGTAAGTTTACTCAGAAGAAATAAATTTTTACGAGTTGAAAGAGGTGTAACTGGACGAACCTCTGCGGGACTGCATTGTTTTAAGGGCTAATATTATAACGTTGTTCACTCAAACCTCACCAAACACAGTAATTTTAAGTTGAGGGTCGAAACAACTTGGAACAGCATTTAAGCAATCAGACGATCTGGCCACACTCGTTTTCCCGCGCTGGAAGTCGTACTTTAATTTGCTTCAAGTCCATTATCTTTTTCTTTTTTCTTTTTTTGTTTTTTCTCTTTTTGGATATTTGATGAGTTCCTGTCTTCCCATTACCCTTTGTTAATGGCTGGCGTCTTATTATTATTATTATTTTTTAATTCAATTCAATCTGAGAGCGCTTTTATTTTGCATTATAAAATAACCTCGGAATGTCCCTGTTTTTTTTTCCTCTTTTTTTTCAGACTGACGTCTTTGAGTCCGATTGTGATGAAGGAGTTTATAGGTAATGTGAATCTATGTATGTTTTAGGAGGTTTCTAGGCTGGAGTAAAATCTTGAGTAAACAGAGCTTGGGGTGAATTTTCAAGCTTAACTTCTATTTACAATTCATCTCTGGCAGATTCCATACCATGACTTCGTAAATTATAAACGACCCATTAGAAATCACGAATTGGTCTGTCAGCCTTCGAGGTAGTGAAGAAGGGGTCGATGGATATATAATATATTTCTCGATCTGCTGGTTTACTCCGGGACCAATTATTTTAGCATAAAAGTAGCAAAGAAAACATGTTCATGAGAATTCCGAGACCTCTGTCCCATGAATAACTTTTTTCCTCAATTTTTTTAGAGCACTATAACCAGCAAAACAAGCTCAAAGATGTAGAATCATGTCTCATGCACCTAGATGTGACAAATCTGGATATACATCAAGTACGTACACATGACATGTCTACAGCGAATCGCATCCAAATCGAATCCAGTCCCTTGTTTTCAAGCGAAGTGACTTTTGCTAAGACCTCTCCTCTTTCCTCAGATGGTGAAACTCTGCTGGGCTCACGGCCTGTATGATGCCATTTTCTATGTGTACAACAGAGGCATGCGAGACTACACTACTCCACTGGAGGTATTCTTGGAATTGTAGGACGTTCATTATTTATCGCCTGGGGGCTCTGAAACGACTGATTTCCCCCAACCCCCGTTCCTTTTGAAAACCAAGTGATCTCCTTTCCCCCCGCCCCCCTTCCCGAAAAAATAAATTAAAAATCTTTAGATTAATTAAATTATGTCTGGTCCCTTGGGATATTTGGCCTTCCGTAAACCGTATAAAGTTTCAATAGTTTTTACCTCTGTTGTAGTTGTTTTTCATGTTTACGCTGTTAAATGCCCAGCCTGTTCTGATGTGAGCGGTAGAACAAGAAAACTGCTTCAACTCCTAAACCTTTGAGAGTGATTAGCATCTGATTTCTCCCTACATTATCAGCCCTAAATCAAACACTAAGATTATGAGAGTAAAGCAAATGATCTATCACCAAATAAGCTTTTGATTGATAGACAACTTCTTTTTGTCGTTGCAATAGCAAATGTATAAATAACAGTACACAGGATATTCGTACTGAAACTAGGGTGTGTAGGGTGGGTAGGGTGGGTAGGATGGATAGTCTGGAAGTGAAACGTTGAAAATATTGCCCTCCCCCACTTTTCTGTCCTCTTGTTCATTGTTTTAAATGTTCCACAGGAGCTGATTAATGTCTTAAAGGGCACAGTGCAGGCCAGAACTCCATTTGAAGGTAAGGTGTCTATTGTCAATGTAAAGAGTGACAAAAAAGTGCTGTGACTGAGGGGATAAATGGATCTGTTCTGTGATTGAGTTCAGTGTTTCTTTTAATCCTTTAATATAGCCCTTGAATCACACGTGAAGGTTACGTTTTTAAAGGAAATGATCACCAACTGAAGAAGCTCTCGATTGTTAAAGAAATTCTCCTTGTCAGTACTTTGGGAAATGTATAGAGAACAGTACGGAGTATATGCATACTGATGCAGGGCGTGAAATTGCGACTAATACAGGCGCCAATGCGACTAAATTTTTCACTTTGGCGACCAAATCCTGAAAAGTAGTCGTCAAATTGGCGACTAGAATGCTTCATCATAACCATACCTAGAGATACGGTAAATTAAAAAGATTTACAAAGATAAATCCGCGGCAAACGTCCTCGTTAAGTGTGTTTCCAAAACTCAGCGCATGCATCTCGATCGATAACTAGACGCCATCTTGGATTTAGGTGAGCTTGAACGTTGTATATCTTCCATCCTAGTGTCGACTTTGTAGAACTTCGAAGAACTTAATTTTGAAGGGTCTATCTGGAACGCTGATAGCGTAAAAAAAGTTTTTTTGTCTTTAAAAATGGCGACCAACTTTTTTTGAATTAGCTACCACTGTGAAAAATTTAGGAGCCAAGCGGCTATCAGCGAAAAAAAAAAATTAATTTTACGCCCTGTAATGTTAGGTTGTAGAGGGTTAAGATGTTAACAGCCCTTACTTCTGATACTGATCTTTTTGCCAAAATAAATATGGTATGAATTACGTTTGAACCGAGCTGTGCTGGTGGTGTTTGATTTGTGTTTGCCATTTCTTTAGTTATTGATTATAAAGCGAAACTATAATGGAGTAAAAAGTATGAAGAATTTAAAAAAAATCGTTGCTTTGAAGTTTCGGATCAATATCAGTATCTGGACAACTGCCCACCTACCCTTCCCCTAACCCAACATTAACCTTAACTTGTTGTCAATTGACTGTTGTTGAGTTAGGGGAGGGGTAGATGGGCAGTTACCCAGATACTGATATTGATCCGAAGTTTCTTGCAAGAAATAGTTGAGTGGTTAATGCTTTTAGCTTATCTGCTGACAGGTTTAATGTTCTTTCCGTTTTAAGATTCTGATCTTTCCTTGGGGAACAAATTACTTGTATACATCAGCTGCTGTCTGGCTGGACAGGCATTCCCAGTAGGTTCCATCCCTGAAGACTATGCACTAGACGTGAAAAAAGAGGTAAACGTACTTTTGTTGAATGCAGTCTTGGATTTTATTTCTTTTTCTTTTTTATTAGGTTTTTTTTTCACAACTCTCGTTAAGTAGCTTTAAAATAAAATTTCTCAGTGAGTAAGTTACAAGTGTCTCCCTTAGGAGTTCAACGTTTCAGGCGTAAAACCAAAAATAAAAGAGAGAAAAGTGGTCAGTAATGTATTACAATTTTTCGTTTCTGTTTAAGTTAGATGGCGACTTGTTCGTACATGGTTCAAGAGTTCCTTCCTTCTTGGGCTAGCCCAGGAAGGAGCCTAGATTATACGCAGACCTTTTGCCAGCTCAAGGCCTCAAACTTTCCCGCGGGCGAAGGAACGCTCGCTTCGCAAGGCCAATGATAACGAGCTGCTCGTAGTCTTGTCTGTCTGTCAGTTTCTGATTATGTATTTTAGCCCTTTAACTCCCAAGATCTCATTAGTAATTCTTCCTTCTGTTTGCCATAAACTGCTAATGATTTCAGAGAATTTGGTATTGGATCAACTTGTAGCCCTTAATTGAGTTTTCTTCTTTATTCTCTTCACTAGTCTGCTTTATTCCGTGTTGATATTGTTAGGAGAAATTCTGTCTTGGTCACTCATGGGAGTTAAAGGGTTAGTTTTGTTCTTGCCTTCCAGGTGTTCAACTGCATCACGACCCAAAATACTAAAGACGGTTTTGAAAGTAAGTTAAACTATCCAGTGTTGCTCTGTTCATCACATCGCGTCACTTTGTTAAAATTTTGATTATTGCTTTGCCCGTAGGTGAACCTTCATATCCACGTTTGCGAGTTTTGTTACATTTTGATACCCAAGAGTTCTTGAATGTTCTTTCCATGGTAAGTCAGTTCATTAGCGACTTCGTCTCTTACAAAGCATCCTACTGCATTGCTCAGTTCTCGAGTATTCTTTCCATGGTAAGTCAGTTCATTAGCGGCTTCGTCTCTTACAAAGCATCCTACTGCATTGCTCAGTAAAAATTAAAACAATACACTGCAATATTTATAGTCACTCTTAAAGACCAGTAACCTCCCCTAAAGACAAACTTGTACTCTTTGACCTCAAAGAGTAACTAGCATCTAATTCCTCCTTACAATATCACCCCCCCCCCCCTCAAATCATACTTTAAGGTCACAAGAGTAAAAAGGCGACCGAGTAAAGACGCTCTTGATCTTTAAACGAATTCTCCTAGTCTGCACCTTAGAAAATGTATAGAAAACAATATGGAGAATATGCAAACTGATGTTAGGGTGTAAAAGGTTATAGGTACCAGTACACTAGTAAATTATTTTTTTTCGACTTATTATGTACTGAATTCGATTGCAGGCGTTTGAACGGAAAGATTTTGACGACAATTTTGAGTAAGTCAGAGATGTTAAAATTTACTTCTGATATTTATAAGTACATTAAGTTAACAAAAGTGTGTTTGGTGTAGTCTTCATTAACCAATCTGAATCGCAGTCATGTTTTCAGTTGCCACGCACAACCTTCTTTTGGTATATCACGCAACGCTGTAGAAGGGACAATGAGGATATTACATGAGTGCGCGTGGATACGAATTTTACCATTGAATATTGATGGCGGTTTCTTGATTCCTCTTTATAGTGGTCCATCTGGTGTCACGCGAAGACAATTCCTTGTGAATATCCTTCTTGACGTAATGGTGCAAGACACTGGCTTTACGGTAAAGTTTACGAAGAAGTTCATGAACTTACGTTTCGTTCAAACAAATTTGCCATTTTTTTTTCTAATAAAGCTTTTTTTGCACAGAAATTTTGCCGTCTTCTTTGTCTTACAATATTGTTTGTTGCACGTACAGCCAAGCCAAGTTGGATCGCTGTTTACGTTTCTAGCGCGGCAAATGGCAAAGCACGAGAACAGAATACAGGTCAACAAGGTGCTATTTGAACAGGTTGGACTGTCTTTTGTTTACAAAAGTGTTTTCATCGTCTAAAGACTCTCTTATTGTCATTGCATTTGTACGAGACGTGTCAAAATAGTGGTTAGCGCAAGGGAGTCTTGATCGACAGCTGCGGGTTGGGCCTTGGCCGAGTCATCCTGTTGTACTCTTAGAAAAAGCACTTACTCTCGCCATGCCTCTCTCGGCCCTGGAGCATAAATGGGTACAGGCAAACTGTCAGAGAAACCTGACGAAAGAAGCCTCCGGCTAGAGTTTATTTCAGTTTCTGTAGCATGAAGCGTCTAGAAGTACTGTTTCTTCCCCCTGGATGGAATGCTAATCCATCGTAGGTCATCTCCAGCCCCAGGAATTTCGTCAGGGTTCCTCGACATTCGCCGGCACTCATATATTCTCCTTCCTGCAGAGAACACCGCGAGAGGAAAGAGTCTTGCCAGAGAGCTCAACACAATAAAAACCTGAAGAAATGCGGAAGGGTAACCTTCGCATTTATTGGCCTCCTGTTCAGGGGGGTGGTAGTAGTACACCTGGCTGCTTCATACCACTGAAGCCGTGATAAGCTCCGAGACAAGTGCTGTGTAAACGAAACGTTACCGCTTTTGCCTTATTAATTCATTTTAATTGCCCTTATTGCTTTTTTAAGGTCTTGGAGTATCTTGCTAACCCCGACGATGACTCCAGACACGAGGAAAGACAACAGGTAGTGTTTTAAAAACTATTTGTTATGTTAAGCGATATTCCAGAAAATATCACAGAGTGATAGCACTTGCGTATATGACAGCACAACTGACCGATTGCATCTGTACTTTCTAATTGGACGATAGTGGTTTACGTTGATATGTTCTAAAACTATTTTTCAATCGAATATTTGGTTTTTAAATCTAGAATTTTCAACACAAAGTTACGCAATTTTTTCTGACGGCGAATTTTAGAAGCGACGATTCAAGCATTCCATTTTGAATCTACTACGTGGGTCTTAAACATTCAAGAAGTTCTTCCTTTTTTTGCCTCTAAAAAGCAAACTTAGATTTTCTATGAATAAAGCTCTGGTCTCAAAATATTTCTTGGTCGTCTTAGCCTTGCTGTTTATTCATAGTAGTACGCGATTACCTGGTAAATACGACACGATTGTAATAAAACATTTTTTTCTTGCGTAAGTTCTCTGTGCTATGTTTTAGGACAATTGTTTATGCTTTTGACTGCGATTAATCATGAACCAATTGTTATTTTTCGAGTGCAAACAACACGACTTACATCGGATGTGACAACCGCATCGTGATACAAACAAGAATTCTTAATTTCTAGCCTTTTTTTCTTCATTTTTTTTTTGAGTTCGTTGATTTTTTCTTTTATTTTGATATCTTTTAGGCCTTGTTAGAGCTTTGGAATGCTGGTGGCCTGAAACAATTTGATGACGCCCGCATACTGGTTCTTGCGGAAAATGCTAAGTTGTAAGTAATGTGTGAGGTTTTCGCCATAAACCGTGCATTGCCTCATCGTTGTTATGGCTTATTTTTCCTCCAGCTATCGCGTTTGTGAAATGTTGTACGAGAGAAAACGGCAATTCTCCAAAGTGTTATCCTGTTACTTCAGGGATTCCTATCGAGAGGTAGATAAGAGTAATAATTATGTAGTTGATAAGAGGTAGATACGAGTAATAGTTATGCTTCCCATCAACTACGTTTCATATGTGATAGAAGTCCTAATCGAGCGGTGGACGGGGTGAAAATGCCTTCATCGATGGTGCTCGACTGATTTGAAAGAGATTTCCACAAGCGAAAGAGCATCTCAGATTTGTTAGATCTGCGCGTGATCGGAGAAAGGAAAACTTAAAAGTAGGCGTGAAACATTGCTCATAGAAGAGAGCTTTTCAGCGGTTTAGGTGACATCTGCCTGGCAATCATAAAATGCTTTATTGATTTAGAGATTTTCCAACATGTAATGACTCTCATTAGAGTTTGCATTCTCTATCTACGTCCTATGCTCGTTTACAGCATTGTACTTTACAAAGATTGTCTTCGTGTCCTATCTACAGCACACGATCTGTTGTATGCGAACAAGTTTTACCAAGAGAATGGGAGACTCTTAAGCTGTTGGTTTTTTTTTTTTTTTTAAACAGCACCAGGTTTTCACTTACGTCCATTATGTGATGTCAGAAGACGTGTATACTGATCTGGAGAGAGAGGAGCTGAAGGAAGCCACACTCAATAGTTTGCAGGTTAGTTTTGTCAAGGTCCAAAGTTCCTAAACAAAATGTCGTATGTTTGGATTATATATTTTCCCAAAGTTAACCAACATAGAGAAAGATGTTTTTTTCGTCTTGTCACGAGCGTGGGACAAGGAAAAAATTCTGAGTCCCTATGAGGAATGGAACCTCAGACCTTCGGATTCCGCGCTCCGATACTCTAACCACTGAGCCACGGAGACTCCACGGTGAGCGAGGTCTAATACGAAGTTCATATGACATACGGCCTGCATACTGCTAGGATTAAAAAAACTTACCATCTCTCTCAAGGAGTAGGCAAATGAATATTATTTATCAGTTAAACTATGATTTCCTAAAAAATGTTTTACGTTTGTCATAATATTGGTACTTCTACTTTATCACATACTTAATTCTATATCTTGATTTATATTTATGTGCAAACAAGTTTTACTGTTAAGAAAACAGAACCATCACAAAATGCGTAGAAGCCCCTATCCTGTGTTGTTACACAGGATAGTTTTATCCACAACCCTACACTGATAACAGTTTAACACGTGAACGCAATATTTCGAGGTAACAATTTTTTGAATGGTCACACACTGGGATCCCTTTCAGAGGCTAAAAAGTTGTAGTTACTTGGTACACCATGATAAATAGTACCACCTGAGAATACTGCTTTGTAGTTACACTCCATTGGTTTGCGAAGGCCCAGGTTGTGGGGACCTGCTATGTACAGCGTAACAAGCATTACAGCCCTTTGATTGAAGCTGACCTCTTACGAGCAACCGAACACGTATTAGATGATATACAGCCCCTTGAAAACCGGTAACTTAGATTTGTTTCTAAAGGTTAGGAACGTTTTGTATTTAAACTTTCAGAGCTTTCTTTCAATCGACTGCGGAAAAACTGCTCAAATGATTCTCACTGAATTTCCGGATATCTTGACTTCCGTTATCCGTCAGTTAGAGGTGAGTGTGTTGTTGAATTTGCAGTTATGACCACAAGCGGCCCAAGCTCCAGCTGTGAGATAATCATCTCACAGCTGGAGCTTGGGCTGCCTGTGTGATGACAGACGAATTTGACGCTTTTAGATAATTAAAGGCCAATCGTCATATATGTGGCACGTACTGTGCCTATGATAGGATAAGGAAGAGAATACAAAAAAATATAACGGTTGCATTATCGGTTTGATTTGAACTGTGCATGTATAATTACCTGGTAGAGATTGTTTATCTATTTATGAAGCCATTTTTTTTTTATCTACATGTATTTTCATGCCTATTTTCCTTGAAGTAAAGTTGTTTGCAAAAGGATACGAAAAGCAGGAATATCTTTGGTTGGCGATTTGCTTAAGAATGTGCATGGTATTGCCATATGTCCAGAAATGCATGCTTTAATGAAAATGACAAAAATTCCTCAAAATCTTCAATGATCCTCCGAGCTGATTTCGCTTTGCCGGATTTGACTAAAATTTTTCAAAATCGTCATCTCCGCTATGCTAGTTTCGCATCGACGAATTTGACTAAAATCCGCCCGAATCGTAGAATCCATGAACATTCACTCGGTGAGACAAAATTTCGTCAAATCCGCCATTTTCGTCACTGCGTGTATTTCTGGGCAAAAATGTGCAAGTGCTCTCCTCCTTATACTTCCCATCCTTTTCCTTCCCTTTTTTTTCGTTAAATATTCTTTTCTCCTTTCTTTCTTTCCTCAGGGAAAATCGACTGTGCAGTATGAATTTCTAAAAGGCGTGTTTGAGAATAAGTGAGCAAAAAATATTCTTTAGGATAAATTATATGTTAGTGAATTCAAAGAAATTTCTGAGTTTCTCTCTTAACTGTGATGAAACGTTACGTGAATGGACTGGGCAGAGTATGAAATGGTTCTCAGTTTATTCAACTGACTTAGCGCTTCAAGTTACCGTATGCATCAGGTGACAGAATCTCCTTGAGTGATTTTTTTTTTCTATGTTGGTTTTTGTTTTGTTCTGCTTTCTTTCTTTTGTCGTTATTTGCTTGTTTATTTCCTGTTTTCCTTTGTTCTGTTTCTTTTTCTGTTTTTGTTATTTTGTGACATGGTATACAAAAAGGGAACACCCTTTTAAAGTTCTCAAAAGGAAATGCTTTAAACGAGTCCTTGAAGCTAAACGGTGTCCGTTGCTTGCTAAGAGATAGTTTTTTTTTAGCTTATCGTCACGATGGGAATTTTCCCACCGCGATGATAAAGAAGCAGGTACCTTTTTAATTTTTTTTTATACAACGATTCAATATTCTGAAAATAGAGCAGACGTTTGGCAATCATGTTCTAAGTGGTCAATTATATGGAAAGCTCGGTGATTTTATTAGTTTGAGCAATGGAATGCGTTTCTTCTATATTCGAAAGAACTTTCATGGCGCGAGTGGCGTGATTGATATGTTATTCTAGAATGGCCGAGAGACATTGCTGTTTTGCCATTTAGTCCTTTTTGTCTAGTCTCATCTTTATTTCAGATCCCAGACCCCTAGCCGCCCAGAGGACACACCTGACGCTGAAGTCCACGAAAAATACATCGAGCTGATGTGTAGATACCAGCCAGATCTGGTGCACAGTTATTTAAGAAATACTGAAAACTACAGACTTGAAGAAACTTTGGCGGTATGTATGGAGTAATCTTAAAATATGGCGATGGAATTTTTAGAAATGACTAGATATAAGACTTTTAAGTTTCGTTTACACTAAAAATTTTGCATAATGAGAGATCACAATTCCTATAGTTTTCCACTTTATCACGAAAAGAAATTGAGTCAAATTACAGCCTTAAAGTTATTACATTTTGCTTTCAAGAGTGGGATTGTAATCGTGTTATTTAATGCCACTTGACCTGGCCTTTTGAAGTGTAGTTTTGGATAATATGTTGTGATTTGTGGACTTGAAATTTCCACATTATGCCGTCATTTTGTAATCAACTCACGCGCTGTGTTCCCCAGAGCTATTGTTTTGTCAAACCGCTTTACTAAGGAAACGCAAAGTACCGAAAAAGCAATCAAAAATCTTAAACAAAGCAATGCATGACATTTATTTTCTCATGTTCCAACTGAACAGCATAGAATGGGTTTTAATGATAGTTAATATGATGAACACATTTTCTGATTGTCCCTCGTGCGTTTTGCTTTTTTGTTGTAGATTGTTCGCCAATTTAACAACACATATGCTACATCCTATCTACTGGAGAAGGCTGGCGATATTCATGGAGCTTTCCAGCTTCTTTTAGAGGTACGTATGCCTGTATTCTCCTTCGTTGTCAGAAGCAGTTCATGATCATTTTCTACTCTTTTTGCAGACTTTAAAGGTGAAAGTAAAAGTTCTTTGTGATGTTTTTGAGGAAAACGAATCACCATCTTTGAACGGTACAGTGATTTTTTTGTAAGATGTTATGCCATCACGCGATAAAAATCTCTAGCCCATAATCTAATTTTTGATTAGTGAGCTGAAAAGGTTAACATTATTTCAGACGTTTTCGCTCCATCTGTTTAGCAGATTTCAATTATTTCATCCACGAAATAAACATACGCCACGCACATAACAGAATATGTAAGTTTATTTTAACACTGATTTGAAGGGTTCTCTTCTAGAAATCAGGAAGCTTACTACAAACATTGAGGCTGTTTTACTAGGAGTTTTAATTCCTCTGTGCCAAAGAAATTCTGGGAGACTTGAAGAAACGGACAGAGAGGTAAAGCACAATTTTGGTGACAAGATTCGTTGCTCCTAAGATACATCTTTCCAACCAGGAGTATTAAAGAATACTGAGCAAAGAAGACAATCTGACACTTTCTTGAGCCACGAGGAAGAAATTTGTAAAGCTGAAGCAGCGTTACCAGGACCGTAGTAAAATTAGTCGCCCTCCCGTTCCCTCATACTTTGCGTAGACCTTTCATTTCTGTCTGTTTCTGTCATTAACTTGTACCTAATCGTGATCAACGTTGCTACTTTGTTGCTACTTTGTTCTCGTACAACAACATCCACATTTATAAACTAAAATAATCCTCAGTGATGAAGCTCTGAGCTCAGGGGTTAAGGAGCCAATATTTTTTTTAAGTTCGTCATTTGTAGTCCGCTTTGATACTCTCCATTCTTAGCAATCTTCATTCCTCTTTGATATGTTGTTGTCTTTTTCCTTTTCATCCACTGGAAGAAACACGAAGTTGAAAGTCTTTACTACTAAGAGCAAATTTCATCGTTGTAGAAAATGACCAACTTTAACGTTTGTGTCTTACCAGGCTTTATGGTTTCCTCTTCTCGAAACCGTCATGGCCCCTCAACGGAAATGTAAAGATACAAGTAGTGCATATTTTTTAGGTAAGAACCTTACGTCATTGTTCTCAAATTGTAGTCTCCTTTCTCAATTACTTTTTATGCAGTTTCGTAAGCTGATATGTAGATACGAATGATTTTTAACAATTGTGAGGAACTAGTCAGAATTATCACTTTAAGTTACTAAAAGGAAGTTTAAAAAAGAGAGAGAGAGAGAGAAAAAGCGAGGAGGAACATTAAAGTTGAATCGAAGATAAAACTTAATCATGATTTATACATTTATTGTAGCTTTTAAAGATCAGACAAGACACGTTTTAAACAGCATGATGGGCTATATATCGTTACCGGCCATTTTACAGAAGATTATGCAGGTAAATTTCCATTGATTTAAAAAACAAATTTCCGGTTGAGTGGCGAGTTGAATCTAGGATTGGATTGGTGTTGGTTCATTTCGCCTTGTGATTGTTTCAGGAAACTCCCGCTATCCTCTCAACCAGTCAGCTGCGACTTCTTTTTTTTTTTCGCACATCAAGCTGCTAACTTGTGTTTCCTTTGATTTCTTGTGAAATTTGCATTACTACTGATCAAAATTAATGATTACTTTTCTTTCTATTATTTTTATTGTTTTAAAAATAACTCTTGCTTTTTGCACTCTTATTCATTCGCTTTCTGCACTCTATTTATTTACCTTCTGCACTCTATTCATTTGCTTTCCACCGAGTTCATTTGAACTTATCTTTTCTTTTCTATAGGATCCGACTTACAGTACTGGTAAATTTGGTGAAATTAAGGAACTTATTTTAGGAATGTTAGACACTTACACATATGAATCGGTGAGTATTTTTTTCTCTGGGTCAACTCATTGTTATGTATAATTCTGCTGCAACCACATTGTCAGATTGAATCAGATCAGAAAGTTGCGTGCTTCAAAGCCGAAAGACACCATCTGACTGGTTGCACTTACACTGTCCTATATATATATGCAAAAAATCAGAAATTTACGTGCTTCAAAGCCGGAAGAAAACCATCGAGTTCGTGTGACTGCTCCTAGCGACAAAATTTTATGTCATAGAGACATAGATTTCGAAATTTTCTCATGTCACGCGAGGTGAATAGTCGTTGTGTCATATCACTTCGTGAGCTTTGACCTTTAACCATTTTCATTTTTTCATCTTCAGACTCTTTTAAAAACAACCAACAAATTACTCTCTGGGGATCTTCACTCCTCTCTCAGCCATCTTAAAAATCAGAGTAACCATGGAATGACACCCAAGTCGTCAAGGTGTTGTATCTGTCATAGGCTCTATACTGATGATACTGCAAGTGGTCAACGGGATGATCTTTTGATATACAGGTGAGGAAGTGAACTCGGCGTCAGCCACTCATCATTAAAGTTATATCTATTTTTAAAAACTATGTAGATCATCTTATGAAACTGAATTAGCTTGAAAGCGAGGCAGAACTGCTGAAAAAAGACCGGTATGAATGTTTCTTTTGATTAACAGTTCACTTCAAGGTTTTTTCTTTTTTTGGTCTTTTGTTTTGGTAGTATATTTGTTTTGTCATGTTTACTTTTGTGTATGATCGATTTGA
This sequence comes from Pocillopora damicornis, assembly GCF_964200805.1. Taxonomy (NCBI): domain Eukaryota; kingdom Metazoa; phylum Cnidaria; class Anthozoa; order Scleractinia; family Pocilloporidae; genus Pocillopora; species Pocillopora damicornis. The sequence continues at coordinate 6,242,952 of NC_142683.1, forward strand.
CAGCTTTTTATTGAAGCTGGGTTGCAACATGTATCTGACGTCTAAAAATTTACTTGACCAGTACGATATCGCATTGGCAGCAAGATCTTAACCAAGTCAATCGGGCTGATATTTCCTCTACTTCGGATGTGCTAGTGCGCAATTTACTATCGATCCAGCAGTCGGATTTTGTGCCATGTGATATTTGTACGCAATAAGTCCTATGTGACATAGGACTTATTGCGTACAACTTACTCCCCTGTTTTTCTAAATTAAGGACGATACCATAAAAATACCTCACTGACCCCACATTGCCAGTTTATTTTATGAAATTTTGCTTTGAAATCTAAATTCCTCAAGTAAACTCGTTGTGTTACACGTTACGACATTTGAAGTGCATTATGGGATACTATTCTTAGGATCACGCTCTAAAGTTAGTTATAACTGTAACCTTCAAGTCATGGCAGCAGTTATACAAATTAGGGTTACAAAGACCTTCTCTTTTCAATGACGCAGATCTCCTCTAACAAGAAACTCGCTCTCTAATACATAGATATTTTTACTGTATGTTGCGTGATAGAAAGTTTCGTTGCATTGCGTTACACTAATCAGTATCCAGCCGCCCAGCTACTCTTCCTTGGGTCCGATTTGCCAGTCAATGTCCCATCTTGGTTCCTTGCCACAGCCTGGACCACTGCGTAAAGGCTCTTGGCCTCTACTTTATGCCCAAGCTTCTTTAATCCTTCTTGGATCGGCAGAGGCATGGGGTAATCTTCGTCGATACGAATATACATCGGTTGTAACTGATGGTGGAGCCTGGGATCGACAACGGCTTGAGGGAGGGTTCGGCCAAACCAGAGATAATTCATTGTAACCTATAGAGTAAATAAAAATAACAAACAATGAATTATCGGAAAGCAAGATCAAGGAATGTACCTGTAAACCTCTTATTATTATGAAGAACCAAGTTGCTGGTGTCCGTTTTTGATTCCTTCGCAACTCAACTCTGCAATTTTTCGAACCTAGACTCTCAATATATATATATATATATATATATATACATACATACATACATATATATATTTCTGGTGCATGACAAGACGCTCTCGACAATGCGTATTCTAGCAGAATGCAAAATGCTCGTCACACAAGAACCTTGTGAATCTCGCCAACGGGCTCTTCATGGCTCGATCAACTGTGGAGTCGAAACTGAGGCAACTCCCGAACAACTTTATTTTTTTACTCTTTCACCACTTTCGTGAATTATGATTGCCATCTTCCGTAAAAACTTCTAGTTTCGATATTTTTCTGTGTTTGCCTGATTAACTGAGCCGCAAAATAATTTCGAGATTTTCCGCTGTCTTACCAGGGAAACTGCAGTTGTTATTTTCGTTCCGCCAGACGCACCAAGAACCAAACGTGCCACTCCGCTTTTATCCACAAATATAGAGGGTGTGGTGGAGGATTGAGGTCTTTTCCCTGGTACGATCATATTTGATTCTGATGGTAAAACACCGAACGCGTTTTCTCTCCCTGGAGTCGAAAAGTCGTCCATTTCGTTGTTGTAAATGATTCCAGTACGAGTCGATCGATATTTCGATCCATAGCTAAAAGAACAATGATGAAATTCAATTTACTATGCTTAGAGATTCAAAGGCGCGAAACAGAAACAGAAAAAGACAAAAACAAAACAAACAAACAATCAAACAAAACAGCAAAAAAAAAAGACAGAGTATAGCGAGATGCACAAAGTTCGACGCATGGTATTTTATATTTTCTGTCAACCTTCACATTTCACACGTCACATTTCGCACTTCAAATTTTACACTTCAAATGTTCCTTGAGTATTCACGTTTCTGTTTTATGCGTGATATGTGGACAGCTCGGTAGTAAACGAAAGTTGCCAAGTGAAATAACCCTTATGTACACCAAATGACCTACTTCAGATTGATCGTTGTAGTTGCTGAAACAGCGTCGCCATTTTCTGCAATAACAGACAAGTGTGAAGTCTCCTGATCGTTGGATTTTTGATAGAAGTCACCGTAGTGTGTGTAATTTGTGAATGTGCGGTCGTCCCGGATCCTCTGACGTAGAGATTCTGCAAACGTCTCGTTTGTCATTTCCTTGAGAACCTACAATGCAAGATATTGAAAAATGTTTTCCATCTTTTTCTCTTATTCTTAGACTTTTATCTCCCAAGATCTGATTACATGTAGTGTTTTCCTTTATAGCGCTTTACTTGCCCATGTTTCAGGGGAAATTAATCCTGCATCAAGATAACGCGTTAGCAACTCAGTTTCATCACCTGTTCACGGGGTTATATTTTAACATTCTAAGGAGAGGTTACGTTATGATTACCTGTTAGAGCTCATAGGTTAACTAACACCATAGCAGATAACAGTTTGAATTTTCACTTCTTTTGCGCAAGGGGACGAGCAGCTTTTTTACACGGTTTCCTCTTACTGAGAAGTTGTACTCCTGTATTTAGAAAGGCGCTGAGTGTACAGTATTTCCGGCCACACAACTCAAAGCTCAGAGACGTATATTAACAGAGGTCAAAACATGACAAGGCATTCTTTGGGTGACTTAAGTCTAATTATTCCTTTAGTATAGCCGTTTTCGTATCTAAGGGAGAGTGCTAGAAAGAAGATAACACAAGGGATCACTCACTGCGATAAGAAGAGCATAACCTCCGCAGGCATCTAGGCTGAAATTTTTAGGCTCAACCTATCCGTTCATACGATATTTTAATCCATGACGACTTCATGTAACGGACCAATAGCAAGTTAAGAGACACGATTTTGATCGAAGTTGTGGGATTACCTGTGTTACATTTGCAAAGTCCTGGTCTCCCAACAAAGCTCTGTACGCATACGCAAACTTAAAAGCCTCTACAATCCTGTGGTACGTCAAGACCGAATTCTTTGTTCCATTCCGATCTGATGGCTTCATGTTGTATCCTTAAGGATATAAGGTGGCAAAACTAAGTGGGTGGCTTGATTTATATAGAGGTATCAGTAGTTTCAATGGTGAGAAAGTCTACCTCGTGAACGGTTGTAGGTGTGGTCCAGAGAGACCAGAGTTATGTTGCAAATCATGTGAAACAAGAGTGTCTTGCACACATAAATTCCGGATCAATATCATTATCTGGGCAACTGCCCACCTACCCCTCCCCTAACCCAATAACAGTCAATTAATAACAAGTTAGGGTGAATGTTGGGTTAGGGGAGGGGTAGGTGGGCTGTTGCCCGGATACTGATATTGATCCTAAATGGATTAAATTCCTATATTTTTTAACTACCCCTGCCTCGGAAAGAATCTAGCAAACACGTGTTTTGACAAACAAGCAAGACACGACCAAACAAACGAATGAAGAAGCACAAGTTATTAACGACTCTCCTTCCCCGTTTATACGTATTACATTCCAACATGCAATCTCAAATTTAACTTTATTGTCGAGGGATCTGTCTTTGAGTTGAAAAATTTATGGGAAGAAATTAATTTTAACTGTGTCTTTCCTCATACCACAAAGGAGAAGGGGGGGTCAATTGTTCCTTTAGAGCCCACCTCCCCATCGGCAAGGCCCTCGTTGTGTTTTCCTACCTTTTAAAATATTCAGGATAAGACTCAGCACCGCACCACTTCCGGGGGGAGGGGTCGAGTACCAGTTGTACTTCCCCAGAGTTCCTTGTATGGGTGTCTTGAATTTTGCCTTGTATTTCTTTAAATCTTCCAAGGTAAAAATACCGCCGCCTTCCTTGACGTCCTTTACAATGTCCTCGGCCAGTTTTCCGTTGTAAAAATCATCAGGTTTGTCACGAATTTTCTCCAGTGTTTTCGCATACTTGGGCATGTACAGGGTCTCGCCTAGCTGCTTTAATTCGCCTTTCTTGTTGAAGAGAAGTTCCCTTTAGGTTAAAAGTAGCAGTTTTTAATGATATGGGGATTAAGAAAAAAGGAGAAAAATATATTACTTGTCATTCAATTGAAGTTTCATTGTCACCCTCCGTGCAGACATAGCTATCTTTGAAGCAAAGCGAGTACGATAAATAAATCTACCGTAGAGAGCAGACGTATTACTTTGTGTTACCTGCAGGAAATATTATATCCCTTCTTTTTTTCTTATAATTATTTAAAACAGTCATAGCTTACGAAATCTGACTCAGAAAGAGTTGACACTCATTTACACCGCCAAGAAAAATTGTCAGGCGAAGACCTTTTTCAGGGAACTTGTTTGTGTGAATAGTACATGCACAAGCGCGCGTTGTGAAGAATACTTTGAAGTGTAAAATGGAACTCATTAATTCAATCCTAAGTCCGATTATCTACACATTTTTACAAACCTCAAGCCGGGATCTTTTTTAATAAGAGGCTTGACAGTTGACCTTGCGGCCGCCTTGTAAGCAGCATAACCAAATGGAAATCCTTTTTTGGCCATGTCAATGGAAGGCTGCACCAGTTCCCTCCAGGGAAGTTTGCCATACTTTTTCCAGCCTTCGTAAAAACCTTTCACCTCGCCGGGCACCCCAGATGCTTTGGGACCTAACCAGTTTGTATGGTGATTTTAAAAAAGTATATTTATAATGAAAATAACAAGATAAAAGTCAGACGTCAAATAAGATGAAGTGTCGTCGGGAAATAATTACATGTAATTAACCACTTTGAACTGATTCGATTTTATCTGGTTATTTTACACTCTCGCAACTACTTGACCTTCGAGATCGGAACGTAGTAGGCAGAGTCCGTGATAGGAAGTTAAGGTTGTTATACATGTGATATGAATTGATCGAACCCATGTACCTGAATATAGACCGACAAGCACATGAATACTGTATTGATTATGGTGAAATTAGAACTCCCAAGGACTGACTTCTGGAATTCCATTTCCAATTACACACTGTTTCCATGATGGAACTCTGTTTCCAGTGAAATTTTATTTCGTAGCTCGAAGAGAGGAAAATTACTCTCCAAAATGAATTAAGATACGTTTCATTAGTACCTTTTGTTGTAATAATAATTGGATAGAGTGTCTTAATGTTTTGGAGGATCCATCATTTGTCAAGTATATTTCGACACGGGACTGATTATTTCCTTTTACGGTGACTTTCCGAGTGGATCATTCTGGTCACGAAAATTCGGTTTTAATCATGTAAAACTAAAACGCACCTAATTTGGAGCTCATCGTTTCATTAACATACATGTTTCTGTTGGCCTTCCCCGGGGCTTCTTCGCGAAAGTCTATGACCTCCACAAATTTATTGCTCTTGTTGTACACAACCAGGAAGCCGCCTCCCCCGATACCGGCCGAATGCATGTTGTAAACCCCAATACAGAACAAGGTAGCGATGGAAGCATCCATGGCTGATCCATTTTTCTTTAGAATGTCACGGCCTATCTCTGAGCATAGGCCAGCGTCTGACGCAACAACCGCGTGTTTATAGGGGCCATCCGCTCCTGGTGGACCAGTTGGTGGAGGAGGAATCCCCACGCTCTTGGTGGGGATTGGTTCCTCTTTGTAAGTCGTCCAGACAATCGGGAATATAATTATAAATAGCAGCAAGAATGCAACGGTTATCGTAATGCAAATGATGCCGTTGAGTCTGCGGAAAAAAACGAATGAAATAATTACTTTAGTGTGATTTACACATTTGTTGTTTTATTATCGATCTATGAGGCTATGTCACCTTTGTTTGACTCTGCAGTGGTCTGTACCGGAAGTGTAACAATATCCTTAATAGGTACATGCTATCGGCACATGCCCTGGAAACAGGTTCAGACTATTGTAGGATGGGCTATCGTGTTCTTTACCGCATAAATCTCCGAACAACTTATCCAAGTGATAACCGAAAAATTACGCGTTTCATAACAAATTTTAAAAAATTTAAAAACTAAAATTTTAGCTACAAATCCAGCCCTGTGTCTATGTGGCTCGGTCGAAAAAATATTAATTGGTAATGTTTTGGGATCATCCTTTCTTGAAACAGGATTTACAGGTCGTGTTTTTGCTGCTTGAAGTTATTATATCTATTGTATGAATATAGCATCCAATTAACAAATCTTAGGAATTAGTTACAATTGAACACTGCTTTTTGTCCGTTAGAGGATTTTAACATTTGTGAGGCTCTTGTACGGATATTACGAGTCTTTTGAATCTCTGGCTTGAATCAGTGTATTTTCAACCCTCGATAGTAGATAATGCCGTAATGTTTGTTAAGCTTGAATTGTTTCAGGAAGTATTTCTGTATACAGCTATCTGCAGAAGGTTGTCGAAAAAAGGACAAAGGTTACCTGTGTATTGGGTAATCAATGTTCTTTAATAGGTGGAACATATAAATATGGACAAAAGGACTAGTGAACAGGGAATGAATACCGACATGTACGTGAATACAAGAAGGAAAAATAATAGAACATTAGGTTGTGAAAGTTTTTTCCTTGGGTCACTTCGAATGAGCTCTTTTTGAAATTACATCATTTTGGTCGCTCATCTTTAGTTTTTCAGCAGGGTTAGAATTAAAATTCAGTCTTGCGAACAAAATGATTTCATCAAACCCGCTATGTCCTCTACAGTGACATCTTTTATAATTTCCCTGAAGTCAAGGAGTCGTTTTTCCTCGCTCTTCTTTAGTTTTTCATCAAGGTTAGAATTAAAATTCAGTCTTGCGAACAAAATGATTTCATCAAACCCGCTGTGTTCTCTACAGTGATATCTTTTCACATTTCCCTGAAATCTTCAGGTTAAGGAGCCGTGAACTAAAAACTACCCATAATGCCTCTTAGGGTTGTTTCGTTTTTTTTTTTGTTTGTTTGTTTTGTCGACAACCTTTATGCAAACAGCCGTTTCCTCTTCGTGTTCTGAAACAAAGCGTCAGTCCAGTCCCAAAGGTAATCTGTTGTTAAGATTGTTTTTTAGGCCATTGTTTTCTTCTATGAAAGAATTCTATGCATAATGTTGGATTATATGAAAATCTTGCCCTCTGGCATTCAAGTAGAACACATATCGATAAAATCACGAACAAGCGAATACCGTCGTCTTGATCACTACATGGATTAGTTAAAAGTACGTTCCAAATGCTTAACCCAGTGAGCAGTAAGATTTTAAGTAAAAAGTAAATATTGCTAATTAGTTATTTACATGCCGACTAAAAAAAAGCATGCTGACTTGCACTCATTGTTTGTCTCAAACGTTGTTAAGAAGCAGTGAATGTTACGAACCAGCTGAAGTGACCTAACCAGTGACAAAACGAGACCATCTCTAATCAGGCGTCGCTTAAAAATGACAGAAAGTTTCGGTGAATCATCTTCATCGTTAAACTCTATGCTTTGATGTTGCATAATCACTTGCTGTAACAAATAAAGCGACCAACGCATTGCAATGCATCGAGCACGTCGACCTCTGCCCTTTTATCCACACATTTAGAAATCTCTCGAATTAGCTATCAACAGCAAGCTTTATGGACATCTTTCTCGAACAAACTATTGACTCTGTGACTCTGTGACTCAGTGACTCAGTGAAATTATTAAACCTGACTGTACTTCGGCTCTAACCGAAGCCGACGATCTTGTTTTGAAATAGCGGAAGGGACCACCGTGCAATACAAAAGGATTTCCTTCTCACCCAGATGTCATTTTCGCTAAGCTTTACCAATAGATACGTGTTATACATAGTCAGCGGGTTCATTTTTCCATCCTCCTTTAGTATCTAATTGCACAGATTTCAAGATAGCGACTCTAAAACTCTTGGTCACGCGTTGGGCGATGATAGTTCTCATTTCTTCTGCGTGGTGTGGTTTTGAATGCTCAGTTTCTTAAGGAGGAACTTATCAACTTTTGTCTCAATCGGCGCCTTTTTGCGACTAAATGGACTGAATAGTGAAATTATTAAACCTGACTGTACTTCGGCTCGAAACAAAGCCGGCGATCTTGTTTGGAAATAGCGGGCGGGACTACCGTGCAATACAAACGGTTTGTCTTCTCACCCAGCTGTTATTTTTGCTAAGCTGTAAGCTGTAGTAACAGATTCCATCGTCCTTTCCTATCTACTCTGACAGCTTTCAAAATAGCGACTCTAAAAATCTGGTTCTCATGTTGAGCGATGATAGTTCTCAATTTCGCCACCTGGCGTGATTTTGAAAGCTCAGTTACGCAAGGAGGAACTTTTCAACTTTTGTATTGGAACCCTATTGCGACCAATCTTTGAAAGAACCGCCTTTCACCATATTGCCATTATAAATATTCCAGTAACACAACGATCTGTTGCATAAGAAGTTAAAGACGCTGTTGCAGCCGCCAAACTCGCGTGATTTGATACTCACCGTCTACGTCTCTCTGTCAGGTTACTTGAAAACGATTCTTTATATTTACCTTCCTCCATTCGGCAGCCAATTGATGTAATATCTATAGCGAAACAGTGGAAGCGAAAAACTCTACCTTACAACTATGCGGGAAAAAGAAGTTCGTTGAAACGACTTGTCGTGTGTTTGACTTGAAAATGAAACACAGGGGTCAGGTTAAGTACTGGCGCAAATTTAGATCAGAAGGTAAACATTTCCATCATGAAGACGTCACTCGTGTAACCAGAGGTGCTCCAAGTTAATTAAAAAGAAAAAAAAAAAAAAAAAAAAGAAAGACAGAGGCATGAGGGCTTAAAATACCTAATAGTTGCCGTTCTCGCGTTTGGGAACCAAACCTCACTCAGGCAGCGAGTGAGGTGAAACTTACACGAGAGAGATCTACTTGACGAAAGAATATTTTTTGAGGGTTTGTAATAATATTTTGAGAACATCTTCCTTTTTTTCCTTTGACATAGAGTGCGTAAAGTGCAAATGTTAGGCTGTTGTATTAGGGTATGAGTTATTGTGGAAAACAATTTGCGTTATAACGTAGCTAGTAAAATTTGTCTGATCAAATCCAATTGCGCGAGCGTGCTTCATATTCCTATTTTGCACGCTCATGACGTCAGCAAACAAATCCCTCGAGAAAAATTTTCCTACGGGTTGAAAAGGTTATAAAACAATTGGTTCATACGTCAGCTGTGCGTTCATCGAGATATGAAGCACTTGGGAAGTTTGGAGAACACTCAAGATGCTAGAGTCGCTCTCGGCTACGCTTCGAGCAACTCTTATGCATCTTTCGTGCTCTCCAAACTTCCCGCATGCTTCATATCTCGATGAACGCACTCTGACATATGAACCAATTGTTAAATATAATTCGCTCCTTGCCGTCTTCCTTTCAGTTGTGTTTCGTAATTTCACACTGCTGTTTTTTTTTCTAATCAAAAAGAACAGAGATGATATGTCAAGAGCTGTCTCGAGTTGACAGACTTAATCTTGCCGACAGACCATTGTCGCTGTGCGTCTCACGGAAACTGAATTAACATTTTGTTATTCCCCAGAAACACAGGACATTCGCATATTTGATATTATGGTAAATCTATCAATAACACATAACTTCTTTGCAAAAAAGCTTTCCTTCTTGCAAAAAACAGCTTTACTCTGGCTTGGCACTCAAACGAGGAATGCGTGATGAGATCTAAGTAACTAGAGGAAACTTTGATACGAACAGTATTTCTAGACATTTCCTCGCTAAGCCGAGCGTGACCTTCTTTAAATACCAAATGCTTAAGGATCCATTCTTTTGCACTTTTTTGTCTTATTATTGAGCTTGATAGAACTGCTGTCTAGGGTGTCAGAATTTAAAAAAAATTCGTAAAAATATAAAGCATGTATCACGAAGTATCGCAATGTAAGTATTGAAAATTATATTTCATCCTCCGGAGCAAAGAGGAGCGAAGAACTGATGTTTGGGGGTGCGAAGGAAGAGGAGGGCTGGGAACAGGTGGTTTATTCGGTCAGATTCTTGTAGCGAAAGGGATAATCGTTGGACTTCGCCTCTTCTTATGGAACTTCAATAGACGCATTATCTTTTTAATCTTCCAATAAGGATATGTAGGATCTTCATATGTCTAGATATCATTAAATTTTGATTTCGAATGGCAAGCTTTTGTTTATAGATGACTGGTTTAGCTCAGAGCAAGCATAAATTAATTGAATTCTGCAACGTGCAGGAGCTTTTTAGATCTTCTAAAAATATCGTTAGTTACTCTTTTGGTTTCTTCAGGTGTGGCCACGTATATCATTCAGAATGTATGGCAGGGACTACCGGAACTGAGGGAAATTGGATCTGTATGCTCTGTAATAAAACTGGGCTTTCGCGTCTTTCTTCGTGGAAAGGCAAGAGAGTTCTGGGGAAGTCAGTGAAGCCATTGTCACCCGGATCTGTGCAGGTATGTGTCATAAAAAAATTCTCCTTGTTGTCTTATATAATTCGTAGCACACAGTTGAGGAGAATATAGGAAATTCTTTGTTGGCCTTATATGACTGAGTGACACTGAAGCCTTAACAGCTAAAAGATTCCCTATGGTGCAAGTACTTTTTTCTTCATCATCGACAAACTTTTACTAGCTTTATTGCAACAGTTTTAAGCAAAAAATTTTCAACCAAGCTTATTCAGTTTCATCTTTTAAGCAAAATATCTTCCCAATGGTTGACAAAATTAGTGTATAAATAACGCAACCTTTCTTTTTGATTTCCTCGTGCAGAAATTCAAAACAGAAAGTTCTGGAACGGCAAAGAAGGAGGATCTCTCCAAGGTAAGGAGGGGTTGCTATGTTGTTGAGAAATATGAACTTTTTTTAGCTTCCATAGGCATGGGTGAAGAGACTAGAACTGCTAGGGGAATCTTTTAAAGGTTATGATTTTTTGGTTATACGTTGCCAGTTGTCCCTTGTAACACCAACTGGATGAAATGACCTAATTCCTATTCTAGAAACAGTCGACTCTCACCCTACGGACACCTCGCTTTTACAGACAATCCGCCATTGCGGCCAAGAGCCAGCCCCCCGGCGAAACGCACAAAGAAATAACAGAAACCAACTTCCGTTATTACGGACTCTCACTATAGCGGACACTTAAGTAATTCGCCTAAAATTTTGACTCTCATAATATAAAGCGACATTACGATAAATGAAAATGAAGAAACCATTCTTCAATTGGGTGTGAACAGGAGGATTTCCTTCTTGTCGCCGAATAGATTTCCGGTTCGTTAGGTCACGCTAGAAGCTTTATGTTTGCGTCGTTACACATTCTTTGAGAGCATTATTTACAACACAATTTTGTTTCTCTTGTTCCCCGCTACTACGTACTCTCGCCATTACGGACATTTAATCTTCCCCCGAGGGTGTCGGCAATGACGGGAGTCGACTTTATTTCATTTTGATTATCTTGTGTTCAATTTTTTTCCTTTAGTTTTCTCTGTTTCAAAATAAAACATAGGATGTGGAAGTGGACTCTGAAACACTTCACGGTTCCTTACGTAAACTTACGTTTTATTTATCCTTCGTATGTCTCTTCTCTTGACAGACTGAAAGATCAGTGCCTTCACTTACGCAGCAACAATTCGAGGCAGTGTCTAGGCTGAAGGCACAAAACAAAGGTGTATCGCGGGTAATTAGATTGACTATTGATGTATCAGATGATCTTAAACCTTAACCACCAAAAATGAGAAAGGTCTCTTTGATCATAATCATCTTTGTCAAAAAATCGGAATAATAATGCAACGATAATGGTGCATTCAGTCGTTTACCTTCTTTCGATGTAGAGTATTTATGTTTTTTTTTCAATTTTGCTTTTGTTTTGTTTAATTGGTTGTTTTTTTCTGACTAGTTTAGAAGGTGGCGCTACTTTCGACGCTTAATTGTAAACTTTTTTACTCATTGTCGATCTTCATACTTAACCATCCTAAGATAAGAGGATGGTTTGGGAATTCCCGGATTGATTGAATTACAGCATCGACAGGGATTGGTCGATACATTCTCAGTTTCCTGTTGAACTGTGAAATACTCTGACGAGGTCAGTTTCAGCGCACTCCATCAGAAAATTTCCCGCTCCTTTAAAGATTGATCAGACTGGAGAGATGGTGAAAACCAAGCAGGATTACTTTAAAAGAGGTGTAGAGAGACAAATGTCGGGACCATCGAAATACTCTCGGCGCCGAATTGCGTGCCTCATCAATGTATGCCGGCATATATTTAGATTTCTGGGATTCAATGGGGAGGCTGGGGTTATGATTGATTTCTCCTTTTTAGAAGACGTTTCGGCAATCCTGGGTAAAAATACCACAGTAAAAAACTTTATGAGGACTAGGCATGAGTTTACAGCGCTTAGAATTCCAGGTCTGGTTGAGTTCCAGCTTTTTTCAATGTGGTATTGGTCGATACATTCTCCGTTTCTTAGGTGAGCGGTGAAATACTCTGACGGAGTCAGCTTCAGTGCACTCCATCAGAATATTTTGCGCTCGCTTAAAGATTGATCAGGTCGGGGAGATGGAGGAATTTTGCATGCTTACCTTAAGAGAAGTAGAGAGCAAGACAAATATGGCGGCCATCAAAATCCACTCGGCGCGTGCATCGTTAATGTGTGCTGGCGTACATTTAGATTTCTGGGATTCTATAGGAAGGCTGTAGTTATGATTGCTTTCTTCTTTTTATTTCCTTCTATTTCAGTTGGCCATTTTATCAGAGTTATCAAGGTCAAGTGATGCTATTAGTCATACTTACGGCAGTCGATCGACTAGCTCAGGCAATATCTTTGAAGACGAACGCTTCAGACTGCATCTTGCCCCGCCACGAGATTAGAATAATTACATCAATTTGTGAGAGCTAAGTGCCCTTTTTAGCGAGACACCAAGGTGAGATGAGCTGGAAAAGTTCGGCTCGTGGACTTCTCAAGAAACGTTTGTTGGTTCCATAATTTAAGTCAACGTCACTTCGCATTGGAAATTTTCTATTGGAGAACGGTTTTCCTCAAACCTTTGGAACTTCCTTGCAAATTATCTCTATCAACTTACCTACGTCCTCTTTGTCAAAAGTCGCCTCATTCAATAACTGGCGTATGCAGTTTTGGACAAGTTGACTTGTCAAGGGAAAAATTGTGAATGAAAACACGCTGGTTTAAAGGCTGCATTGTGGTGATGAATTGATGCTAGTTTTCTTGTAAAGCCTTCAAGTTCAGTTGTTAATGAAATTGTATACTTTATTGCCATGACTATGCATTATCAGCCATGTAAGTCATGGGACTATTGATTTAAGTTTTTCTGGGAGACATACTTTAAGGAATGCACGTACATGGATGAAGTATTCATATAGCAGCGTTAAGAATGAGTTGAACTAATGCTGCTATACGTAGCATTATTACAGAACCCTGCTTAATTCAGTCAAGCGTGCTTGTAAAATATATGTTTTCTTTGGATTTGAGTACCGGTCGTTTCGCACCCAGCTAGGTCGGTTCGTACCCAGTTAGTCGGGTCGTTTCGTACCCATACAAATAAAGTATGTTTTCCATGTTAGGAATGTTTTAAGTAAGAATGGAAAAGACAAAAAAACGAGAATCAACGAATTTGTTATCGTTAATAACAGAGGGAGAAAAAAAATTCACATTCCCAATATCTGCATGTTATTATTAAGAAAATGGCAAGTGTAAACAAGAGACTGATCTATTAAAAAAATATATATATATATACGTATATGTCAGAGTTACCTTGCACTAGGTAACAATTCGTTGTTTTCAGTTAGGAGGTCAAGGACAGAATTCTGGTTGTATCTTGCTCGCATGATTTTACCAACTTGTCGTGTATAACAATCACCATTTATTCACGCGATCGCGCTTGAGGTATTTCAAATGAAAGTATATATAGAGTGGGTACGAATCGACTCAGACTCGGTACGAATCGACTGAATGTGGTTGCGAAACGACCGTGGGTACGAAACGACTGGATGACCTGGATTTAAGTCACGAACTTGGCCTAAAATGTCCTTTTACGCGAGCAAGGAAATTTTTAAAATTGAGAACAGCACAAGGCCTTTTTCAAACGCTTTTAATAGATAGTTTCAAGAAGTCTTTGGAAGTTAATGCCAAAATTTATATTATTATTCATAAAAAAGCATTCATGCGCATAACGAAAATATTTTTATCTAAGGAAATTGTTGATGTTGCAATATATTTTGAAAATTAGGAAATGTAAGTAGAAAGGGAAGATTCTTTGTGCGTTCACTTTTACAATATAATTTACAAGAATTTCGCTTTGATGCTGCTTTGAAAAAGCGGATTGTACCAAATTATTTATAATAAAATGAATGCATGCTTACCTTTTATATTTGTTCGCGATTCTTTTTTTTCCCCCTAATATTACGCGAGAGCTTTAAGCGGAATGAGATTGTTAAACTTTGCTATTGGTAGGAGAGTCTCGTTGCAAAAATTCCGTTCTCTTGGGACTGATGAACTAAAATGTTTTAACTCTGATACATCGACAAGCACAACTTACTCCTCTGCTTCGTTCGTACGCACGTAGATCCCAAGAAAAGTCACGGGCACTGGAAATTTAGATTCAGTTGATGGTGTAGCCCGATTAAGTCGAGCTACATCCGGGTTCTCATGGTTTTCATAGTGTGGAGAGAGAGAGAGACTGGCGAGAAAAGGTGGAAACGATGAGACATGTGGAGGAGATAGGGTTTTTCGTGCGCACAACCAGAAGAAGGAAGAAAAATAATAGATTGAAAGCTGCTTTTAAATCTTGGCTATTATCATTGTCATTATTAATATCATCACAATTCATCCCAGTACTTGATTCCTACGCGCAAGTCGTTTGTAGTCTCTCCAACATCGACAAACAGACGGCAGCTGAACAAACATTCGAGTATTCTCAAATTTAGTGCCGGTTTGAGCGCTTTGCGATTGGTTGGCGAGAATGACATGCAGCAGGAGAGTGTTCAATAATTCACAGATAGTTTATTAGAATTTTCCCGCTTAACTGGGAAAATACAACCAAAATTTGTAGTCGAATTCAGCCCTTTTACTAGCTTCTGGTTAGCGGTTGAGGTCCGTAGCCGTTGATTTTAAATGCTGATCATGGTGTGTAAAAGACCCGGTAGAGACGCGAAAATATCTTTGGTAAGAGGCAAATTTTCGTCTTTTGAATTTAACACCACATTATGGCGACAAAGTTGTTTAAATCACTAAATTCGGAAGTGAATTAACTTTTATGTGATCTTTTCTCCAGCTCTTCAGACTGGTGGTTTTACTCAGAGCCGGAGCTCATGAGTACGTCCAAACTCCAAAAGGTAATTTTATTCTGCAGAAAATGAATATAATAAAATAAAGATAAACTTTATGCAGAACTGCAGTTTGTTGTTTTCCAGAAACAAAATGCAAAGACATATGTTTGAATTATATTTATTTCATTTTACTTTAGTAATTTTTTTTTTAATGTGAATACGTTTTTATAAAGTTATTTTGACTTTTGAAATTAACAATTTTTAGCTATTTGCCCTACGCTAACGGTTGTTATTTACTTATCCTCTTTGAAATATTTCACACACAGTTACTCAATACCTTGCTGTGAGTTTGTTGACACTTCAAATACGAGATTCTTCTATTGAGGAATAAGAAATTTCAAAAATTACTTTCGGCAATTAATTTGAATTACCTGCAATGTTTAACGCCTCGTGGTTAAGTGACGATTTACAAATTTTAAAACCTATCTATTTTGTTCGAACTGAGTTCGCGTTCTATCTAGGCAATTTAAAGCTGCAAAAATTTAATGAGAAGCTTCAGACAAGACGAGACCACAGCTAATTGTGGTCCGTATAGCTTTAAACTAATGGTTGGAGTGTTGTAATTTGATCGCGTTATATGAAGGACCTATAAATGACGTTTTCCTAAATGTGTTAAAAAGATTCTTATAAGAATCAACTAATTTATAACAATTTCTGCTTTGTTTAAGAAATCGTTTCTCATCAATTTCTTCTATGCTTCTAAAAATTGAGACTGTTAATACATATTTTGTAGTTTTGCTGTTCTTTATTTGCAGAATTATTACATTGCTTCTCTTAAAATTGGACTTCTCTGTCGTAATTTACTACATTACACATATAACGTGTCTGACACAAACTGGTTTCGATTCCATTTATTGACATCTGAGCTCTCTTTTCATTTACTTTGCATCTTAATGAGAAGAAATTTTTTTAATCCCTTTTCTGAGTTTTCTGGGATTTTTTGCCGTGAAACAAAAATAGCTGCAATTTTTATTGAAGTGATTTGTTTCTTAGGATGACAGTAGCATATTTTTTATCTTTTAATTTCGTTCGTTAGAATGTACAGAGGAAATTTCACTCAAGGGCAAGAACGGAAGCTTTACCAGTCCAGGTGGCTACCAAGGTTACCCTAACAACACTGTGTGCAGGTGCAATCTCTAGTTCAAGTTAAACAAGAAAAAGATAAAATACAAAAATAGAATATGGCAAAGAAACGCAACTTGCTAAGAACCACGTCATAATCTCGGTCCGCGAGACTTGGATGATTTTCTTTAATGAAGAAAGAAAGCGATACAACTTGATATTCCCTGACAAAAGGCCAATAAAAATTTTAAATACGTAATTGCCAAGGTACATTCCACTGATGACTGTTGTCACCCAAATCCCACCTAAGATCAAGGAACTGTGAACTTGACATGATACAGACGCGTTTCTTATTATTTTAACCTTTTGATTCTGAAGGTCTGATAGTTCTCCCTTCTAACTGTTAAGCATTTCCTTCTAAATCAGTTAATGGAATTTAGTGTCTTAGCTCAAGATAACAACCTCTCATCGATAAGTTTGAGTGTTCTCATAACTTTTTTACTGGATGGTGTATGAATACCATAGGGAGAAGAAACATGTAAATCACTTCTGGGAGTTAAAGGGCTTAAACGAAATCTGAAACAAACCTTTTTACTGTTTACATTCAGATGGTCTATTGCAGCCACATACGATGCCGAAATTCGAATTACCTTCCACGACTTTGACTTGGAATGGAGCAAGACATGTATCCTGTATGATTACGTCACGGTGTCCGAAAAGTGTCTTTCCTCGAAAACCTGGTCGAGTAACCTAGGATCTGGGGATAACGTGGATGGATTTTGCGGAAACATGATGACATTCAATGTTACAGCAAGCTGCGGTAAAGTGTTGATAGAATTTAAATCTGATGATTCTATAACAGGAAAAGGATTCAACGCTACCTATGAAGTTATTCCACATCCAAGTAAGTGGTATCCTTCCACCTCTCCCCCCCTCACCATCATTCTCTATTTTCCAACCGTATGTATGCGTAGTAATATTTTTGAGAAGTGGTCTAGGTTTAAGGTGACGATGAGGGAGGAAGGAGCGGAGGAGATTTATTTCGAGTTAAAAATGTTACAAGTTTGTATGACTTTCACCTCCTGGATTTTAGGCTTATTATCTTACAGCTTTCTAGCTTAGAAATTTTCGTTGCTTGGAAAAACCTTTCACTTACTCCCTGACCTCTTTTTCTTTTGTCCTTTCTCTTTTTCTTTCTATATTTCTTTCTTTCTTCCTCCCATCCTCCCATTCTCTGTCTTCCTATCTCAATCCTAATTTTTCTTTGTAATTTAATTGTTTAATGTAATTGTTTATCTACTTTTCACAGAAAAACCTGAAATTGTATCATTTTGTCCAGCTGGAACTAGTACTTGTTCATCAAGAAAAGTATTTACAGAATCTGAAGACGGAAATATCCCATGCCAAGTTGCAGGATCTGTGGACATGCAAACCTGGTCTTATCTCGGTTCTGACCCTGAAAATCTAAATGGATCATTCGACGGACTTCGTATGTTCACCGACGAAGAGGGAGGGCTCTTCATCAAGAACCTTAAGCGAAGTGATACAGGATTTTATAAGTGTTATGTAGAGAACTCCCTGGGAAATCACAGTGCAGTGGTGTACCTGCATGTGAAAGGTGAGTGTCGTTAACGATTTGTTTTTTTGAACTTACAAACCCTCTCCTCTTGTAAGCCTGTACAGGCTAACCTCCATTATAGTACGCATCTCTACAACGGTCAATTTGTTTTTGTTTAAATTCCGTCATGATTTTCATATATACATTTATTTCAAGGTGAATTCGAAGCAAAAAGCGTTTCGCAGTTTTTCTTTTTTTTTATTATCAGTTATGGAGAAAATAACTTGTAAGCACCTAAGGGAGATCTAATTTGTTTTCTCTGTTTTTTTTTTCCTGTTTTTGTTCCACAGAGAAATGTAACTGTCCCAAAAAGATCTTTGCCAATTGGTACAACATTCCGCCATACATCAAATATAATGGACCAGGACAGAATCCAACCGGATTATTTCCGCATTTCCTCCCACAATTGTTTTCTCACTGCTGTGGAAACTGTTCTGAAGGTGACGGGCCGTCAGAGATCATCTATGATGTTAAATTCCAAGAAAACCTGGTGGCCATCAAGGATATAAGCAACCTTGAGAGCGTTGATACCATCACGTTTCCTATCAGTGGGAACAAGGATAACCCCTCTTATAAGAATGAGTTTAAATTCTTGCCGCTTATAAGCTCACCGGGAGTGGCTTTTATCGTTGTTGAAGAACCACCTGGTACTTCTGCTAAAGCTGTGTTTGACTCGGTCGTGTCGGGGTGGCCTGTGCTTGTACTCACCATTTTGATGGCCTTGTTGTCTGGGATAGTTATGTGGGCACTGGTAAGTAATTTTTTTCTGGCCGAAAATGTCATAGTGTTATACTATGAGGATTGACTTTTGTAACCTTCTTTCAATCTATTATAAAGGATACTAGGTACAATCCTGAAGAATTTCCGAGGTCGTTTATCAAGGGGAGCGGAGAAGGTTTCTGGTGGGCTTTTGTCACAATGACAACTGTGGGGTAAGAACTTTTCACAGTTCAAGTAAACATATTTAGTAATAGTAATGGAACCGAGAGAAGTCAAAGTCGGTCTGTAATCACACGAGTGATTAACAAAATCGGACGAGCGCGAAGCGGGAGTCCGATTGTTAATCACGAGTATGATTAGAGACAGAACTGAACGATACAAGTCCTGTCACCAATTAATCATAACCATTTCAATTTCCGAAAAAAAAAATACACCTAGAACAAATATCTTCAGTGGAGACAAAGTCTTCTGTTAAAAATTCCTCCATTTTGGAAATTCCCGGGCCGGTTTTTCTTTGGAAGAATGGTTGTTGCTATGGTTATCGTGATCATTTTTGTGATTGGTGGCTTAGCTGAGTAGACTTGTATGATTGGCTGCTTCAACTGTCCGGGTACAGGTATCCGATTACAGCCAACTGTCCGATTACAACTGTACAGAATGATCAGTAAAAAATGAAGGTGCAAATGCATCAATAATATTTGAGGAATTTGTAATGGTTATGATTAATAATGGTAATAGGACCGAGTGGAGTACAATTCGGTCTGAAATCACACGAGTGATTAACAAAATCGGACTACCGTGAAGCAGGAGTCCGATTCGTTAATCACGGGTATGATACAGACATATTTGGACGACACGAAGTCCTGTTGGCAATTAATCAAAACTATGACAAACTTTCAGAAAGAACATAGATATTAGTTATACGTTTTCGTCAAACGAAAACAACAGTAAACTTGGCGAAATACGAGACAACAGCGCGCGCTCATCACGTGTTAACTGTCCTATTACCCTGTCCAATTGCAAGCATTACGCTTACTCTGTCCTATTAGTGCTCACATCGGGCTAGTGATAACCAATCACGTTTTAATATTTTCTGCAGTTTTGACTATTCTTCCGTTTAGTTATGCTTTCTATGAAGCGCTGAAAAGGAAAAGAAAATTATAGAATAAAAAATTATTGCTCAATGTGAAACCTCAGTAATTAATGATACATATAAATTTCCTGGGAGGGGGGAAGGAGGCACTGTAGGCATAATTATGTAGGACATTCAACTATGAAATTTATTCTGCGCTTTTCTTGTTGTGTTTGTTGTTGTTAGTAATGTCGCCTTTTCTTTTCTGTTCAGCTCTCTTTTTTTCTTTTTTTATAACATCTCCGCCACATGACTACCATTCGACATTTTTCTTTCAGTTATGGTGATCGATCTCCACGGGGATTTCTTGCTCGTATATTTGCGATAGTCTGGGTTCTAGTTGGCCTCGTGATCACATCCATTTTCACCGGTGTAGTGACCACCTCTCTAACAGCCATCACACTGAGTACTGACGTCAAACTTTATGGTGCTAAGGTTGGTTTCAGCCAAATCTCAAGCACATATTTCCCAAAGGCCTGGATATGGATTTGTTCCGAGGACCGAGGGAAATTTTGACGCGTTGCCAAAAAAAACTGTTTTGCAACGACTGCAACCGAACTTTGGAATTGATGATGTTATAGTAAACTCAAAACATACATTTCTCACAAGAATTTTTCCGCCACCCAGGAATTTAGCCTTACAGGGAGCTTTAAAAAGAAAAGAATCGTTACTCAGACTAGTCTTAAATTTCAAGTTGTCGCCAAATATGTTCCTATCGCAAATTCTCACTTCTCAAAAATCAAACTCTATTTAAACAATATGATTTTGATAATCTCACCCCCTAATTAGAGGCTATACTGGGGTTTGACTGAACTCGTCGGTTTCAATCCAGTATATTTCAAACGCAGCTTAAATTCTAAACATTACATAACTGTTTTCCTTGGAACTACTGAAAGTTATCTTTATTTTACAGGTTGCAGCAGTGGCCAATTCTACCGAGTACAAGCTGGGTTTGAGCAAAAATGCAATTTTGAAAGGTGAGTTCTTAGAGATGACTTTAAACTGACTCGCCACTTTTTTTAAAACTAACAATGATGATTGGTTGATTAAGACGATAATGACAACTTTTTTTTCCTTTTAACATAAAAATTACATGTTGCCGTGTGTCTGCCGTGTAATATTTGTAAGAAGAACAACGTGACACTCTAGGCACGGCCGAGTGTGTGGGTATGTGCGGGTGTCCTTAACATATTTTGACGTATCCTGTGATCTATTATCGTACAGACCCACAGCAACAAGGAATCTATTTGTTTTATATAATAAAAAGCAATATATTGTTCATTTTGATGTCGTCTGTGCGTCTGTCCTCTAATACATAAGTAAGAACCAATCAAAATTCGTAATATATAATTCAGCTTATCGTATAATTATTATTTTTTTATTTTAATAGAATTTAACGACCTAGAATCGATCGTTGAACCTCTGAAGAATCGCGAGGAAAATTTGAAGGGCGTGCTTGTAGACACTTACGTGGCTGGGGAAATGTCAGAGTTTTCAAGCGATGAGCTTCGAGTCAACAAAATCATCGACTATAATTCTTATTATGGCGTCGTATTTGGAAATGGAGAGTTGACAAAAATTCCAATTCAGGAATGCTTCACTGATTATGTGTTGTCCCATCAGGCGGAGATCTTCGAGATTGTGAAGAAGGGTACTAAACCTATGAGTGTAAGTAGTACAGCCATTTAACATAAAAGGATGGTCGGTCCATTTCACCTAAATCTGATAAGATCGGCTCCTTAAATTCTCAATTACTTAAGTCCAAATCCCGTCGCGTTTCATTGTATCTATTTGTTTGAGTTGAGTTCACATGTTCGTCCGATGTTATTTACACAAGTTTTGCAAAATTTTTCTCGTAATGTCCGTTACGGTCTAAAACTTCTTCTTAACTAAATTAGATTTACACAAGTTTCATGCGAGAAGAGCAGATAGCTTAGTGTCACTAATTGATTTTCGCGGTCACTTAGTTCCACAAAAAAATTGAAATGTCAAAGAAATATAAGTCACCCGACAACAGTTTTTTCGTAATACTCGTAACTTGATAATTTTATCATAAGATATATTTTTCAAGTGAATTACCTAGGTCATAGCCACCAACATTTTACAAATATATTGACTCATCTCTGTGCCAGTTTTCGATCGTCACGCGCTCCTCCATGTTCACTATTGCCCTTTCAACACAAACACTCCCCCACTTCATCGAAGGCCCGCAATATTTATGTAGTTTGTTCTTGCCTTGATCAAGCACAAGATAGCTAGAGCATTAATTCGTCTGTTAGCATAAACGAAAACACTCAATGACCAGCTTAAATCTGTTCCATCAGGAGCCCGACGGGAACGCAGCTTTAGAACGTTCGTCTGGCTTGTTTGATGCTAATACTCCTCTGTTTCAACGTTCCATGTACACGTGCGTTGGTCTGTTGCTGTTTTTCGCGACCTGTGGTATTATCTGGGATTACGGTTACATGAGGTATTGGAAGAAGAAAGCTGAAAAGGGTACGAACATTTATTGAAGTCGATCATGTATTTATTTCTTAGGGAGGCGTTTCGTTAAAAGCATGATAGTCTAATATATGGTCGGACACTTCAGATATACATAGTTGGACTCGTCCGATAGATGGTTCGACACATCCGATAGATGGTCAGACACATCCGTTAGATGGTCGGACACATCCGCTACATGATCAGACACATCCGATACATAATCAGACGCATCCGATTCATGGTCGGACAAATCCGATAGATGGTTGGACACATCCGATACATGGTCGGACACATCCGATGCATGGTCGGACACATCCGATACATGGTCGGACACATCCGATACGTGGTCGGAAACATCAGATACATGGTCAGACACATCAGTGAAAACTACTGTATACAGTTAGCAGTTAGCAGGACAGTGAAAACTACTGTATACACAGAAGTTAGCGTCTCCTGTCCCTGTATCGTCTCAGTGTTGACAACTGTCAAATGTATTAAAATATAATCCTTTCTAAAATGAAAAACATTTTTTCAACGTGCTGCATGCAACATTGTTTCTTACATTCATCGTAGAAAAAGTCGGGCGCAGTCGGCAGTCGGCAGTCGGCACTTACTGATCACTTAAAATTTAATTTTTTCCTCCTTGGAAATCAACTCAAAATTCTTGAATCTTGTAACCGATGTGAAAGAAAATATTTGCTGGCTTGGATCACTACACGGACTGGACTTTTACGGAAAATTTTCTCTATATATTTTCCCCTTTTTTTTCCCACGAGTTTTGGGTATGACCCTTGATTTGTTGCTGTGTTTCAGCCGGAACATCTCACAAACATTTACTGCTTTCCACCAGATGAAAACTTCCGTATTGTTTTCGTATTTTAATTTACTCCAAATGTCCAGTTATAAATCATCTACCACTTACAGGTGCCTTTACCACCATGAATGACTCGAAAAGTAAGACGATCTGAGGATGTTATGATGTATTCCTTGTTAATGTCCTGCCACTCGAGGAGAACATAACAATTTGCATGCTACAATGGCGGTGATACAACGTGTAACACTCAATCCCCACAAATTCAAACCACTCCGCATTTTGTTTCATGTTGCAGAGGAACTCGAGCTGCTTGGTATTCCTGCCTATGAAATGGCGAAAAAGAACCTGGATATGCTAGATGCCTTGATGGAGGAAGTGCAAGACTTCTACGACAACTGGGAGAAGAGAATGGACGAGATTGTGGATAAACATGAGATGCAGCTTAGGCTACAAGCAAAAATGAAGAATTTGGAGGAAAAAGCGACTGAAAAATCCTCTTACGAAAATGAACTTTACATGAATAGATGAGTTGTTTCACTGTCTCATTCCTCCATTATAACTATTTCCATGTTTTTGCATTGTTCCACTTTACTTCACACACGTAGCTGAGCACTCATGCTAAAAGTACTTCATTTACTTCGTAGACTAATCCTGTTTAAACTTGCCGTTAGATTACGAATTAGCTCGATGGAGCGCCATCTCTAACCCTCTTGTGCCGAAAGCGAATAAGTGAAAAGCGCCGTATCTAGCCCTAGGAAGGCGATATTAGAAGAGTGCAACTTTGCTTAGAACTGTCTCGAAAAATTATTTCAAATGGTTGTTACTCCGTTTTCTTCCATTTTTACTGAGATAACGAAGGGAGTAATGACGATGAAATACTTCCAAACAAAGAGCAACCCAATGCGAAGGAAAAGCCCAGTTTTTGAGAAAAAAAAAAAACAAAACAAACAAAAAGATTCCCAATTACTTTGAAACATTTGAAAACATTCGAAAAGATTCAATTTCAATTTCAATACTTTTTAGTCACGATTTTGCTTAGGAATACGAGGATTTTCAGATTAGCACCGTTCTCAAGTCCACGTTGACCCAAACTGCGTCGCAACGCCTTTGCACTTGATCGAGTAAAATGTGGCATGAGTAATTCAAACGTTCGACATTTGGAATCTTCATTGGGTCGACCTGGCCGTTTACGCGACCTTTCAGATTAAAGGATTACCGTAGAAAGTTACCTGGATTTGGCATGGGAATGACGTTTGACAGCTAAATCATTCGCATCATTTATTAAATAATATGTCCTTAATAATCAGTGACACTTTTTGCACTTCATTTACGCTAGCGATCAAGTCTCTTCTGAACGATGAGCAAGACGTAGGCTGTACAGTACTGCATAAAGAAGGATACACACACTCCTGCACTCTTGACGATTATTTTTAATATTTTACAATTTGTGACAGTAAAGTCGTTCAAAATTATCTCAAAAAGGTAGTCTTGTAGGTTAGAGAACGATGTAATGTCTGGTGTCTAAAATTAATTATAATTTGCCGCATTCAACGACATTCTTACTTGTCGCAAAAATTCAAGATAGACATAATTTTGTTATTGTCTACATTCTCGTCGGAGCGTAAAGATATGGACAGGGTTGAGTTTCGTAGAATGCGTCCCAAATTTTTACGTATCTTGTTTATCATGGTGTCCTTTCAAGTTATATATGTATTAACAATAATTCGTCGCTTCTTGAATTTTCCTAGATTTTTTTATAGTTTGTTTAAGGTTCTTTGAAAGCAGCCCGCTTGGTAAATAAAAGAAATTTGTTTTTCAAAACATTCAAGAACAATATAATTATTTCTCCCATTGACTATAAACCGTTCTTACAATCATCCCGTGCATCTTTTCGTTATTTCATCGCTTGCGTCATGCAACAAAAATATGAATCTTCTTAATTCCTAGGTCTACGGCTGCAAAGATTCCCATCGCAAGGTTGTAACGTGTTTCAAAATGTAATGTTTCGCGCTGTTTACATCTGTCATACAAAGCAAATAATAGAATACAAATACAAATTCAACATCAACTGTTTTTGTACCTTACATTAATTTACAAGATACAGAAAAAGATATATTTTATTTAGAGAGTACAAGCTACACTTAATAATCAGAGGAGCTTCCCTAAATCTATTTGCCTCAATTCTAATCAAAGAACCCGTGCCAACGAAACAAAGATGCAATTTTAGACGAAAACGGCGTTGCATTTCCTAGATTGGACAAGATCGAGAACATTCGGCGGATTTTCGCCATTATTTAATCGAGGAAAGCGGAATTTTCCAAAAGTGCTGTCGTCATGCCGACGTTTTTAATTTTTTTTTCCGGCACACAATTATTGTTATGTTTATTTAACGATTTTGGGGCAAACGTCAAAAGTGAGTACAAACGAAATAAAAGGGATTCAGGTTATCTGTTTTCTCATCTCTTTACACTGCAATTGCATGGGTCTAATTAAAGAACGGGTACAAAACGAAACAAAAAAAGGTTGTTATAAAAATAAGTTGCTCTTGTTCGGAACACCTGAAACTGCGAGTTAGTTTTTTTCCCCTCTACGATCTAACAGCGTTTAGATGAATTAAGAATTGACTGTATGAAAATTACCAAGTATAACACAAGTATTTACTTAATCTTTGAGACCGAAAAAGCGTCAGAGGCATATGTTATAGACATTCTCTTCAACCTTTGTATTTATTTTTGTTTTCCTAAGGTAGGCATTTTTCCATAAGTCATAGTATCCTCCAACCGCGATTAAATTTCAATATTTGAAATATATTAAAAAATGTACCTTCATAAATTGCTGTTGGCCAAAAATATTACCTTTAATTCATAAAATTTCATGTAATATTTTAGCGTTTAGTTAAATTCGATTGCATTCGACGACCAGTTTTGTAAGAAGGTGTATGACAGACTTTTTCATTAATTTGTGTTGCGGAGTCATCCTTCTGTTTATATTTAGTCCATATCTTGAGCACGTAGGACCAAAGACATCCTTGACAACGCTTTATTCAAATTCTACTCAAACCCGTTGATGTTTAATTTGTTGTTCAATTAGAGCGAGCTATGATTGGCTGGCGCAAATGACATCCTGTCAGGTGGTAATAAATTATTCAAGCACGAAATTTGCATTTGCACAGAATTTCCTTGAATCGAGAGCGAAAATTCAAACCGATCTTAAACCGAATGTAGCCTTTAATTCGTCACGTATTTCTGAGACTCAACCGGTCGCAAAAAAAGGGAAGAAATAGAGAAAAAGGCAAGCCTTTACTTGAGCAAGTTGAACATGCTATGCGAAACTACCTTCGCCTGGATGAAATTCGTTTTGGTCAGTTGCATGGTTTCGACATTTTCCTCCAGTTTAAGCTGAAATTGGAAAATTGCTTTTACCTTCAGGTAACCAATCCTTTCTTGAACCTTTTTTTTGCAGCTTTTGAAGCTAGTATTGGCATTATCTCTGAGCACAGAAGCGGAAAATTACAAGCAAACACTAACAAGTAAGATTCTTTCATTAGTTATATGAAGCATTTTAATGTCGCTATTGAAGTTGGTAATATTCTGTGGTAACGAAACGCCAAGACATATCAGGGAATTGATTATAATTTAGCTGTGTTTTGTTTCAAAGATAGTTTTTTTTCAGTGGGAACGATAATGATCATTTTGCAAAGCGATATGGATTGTTTCGCAGTTTATTCGCTGCTTTAATTTGGGAGGGGGAAAATGTTTCGAAATGTTACGCAGTACCATTATCAGCCAAATAATAATTATCAGAGTCAAATTATCCACAATGCTATAAGCACTACTAAAAACAGCTTAAAGGCCCTCGACACTTCCATTCAACTGTTGTCACCATAACTGAAGCCACAATTCATGAGCAAGGAATAGAGAATGTTTCTAGACATTTTTCCACCTTCTTTAAGAAGAACGAAGTCCTCTCTACTACTAAAATTTTACTCATAAAAGTTTCACAAACACAAAAAAGATTTCAAATTTTTGCAGTGTTTTTATTACTCTGTGCAAACGGAAATATATGTTTTCTTCGAATCTTGGTAAAATGTAAACGGAATTGAATAGATCGCGCAACTTGTTGTGAAACACAACTTTGTAACATTCAATATTTATTTAGCCTGCAGAAGAGAGAAGATGAAATTCTACAGTGGATAAATTATAAATTTGTCCCCGGAAAAATTAATTGCTGTGATCATTTAGATCTATATTACCTGACACGAAATTTATCATAAGTTACCTTAAAACTAAGAAAAAAAAAAACCAAAGATGAGTTATCTTAGGAAACGAAAACATTTAGAAGAAAACGATGAATTATTTTCTCGTCTTGCCGCAAGAACTCGTTGAAAAAGGCCGTGACATGACATCTGTTTGTTTCCGGGGCTCAATGATTGGTGGAAAAAGTTGCAGCAGGTGTTGCAAGCTGAGTATAATATACGAACGAAAATAGCTAGAGTAATTTATTTTAGAAGTTGCAAGAAAAAATTTTTGGTCATTCGATCTTTACTGGTAAAGAAGTAAATAGAAGATATTGCGGGGATGACGTTGAAATTCGACAAAGATGTATCGTATGTACGATATATCGTTCAAATTTTGGGGAAAATACTAAGACTTTTTTTTTCGTCCGACACTTTTTCGAAACTTCTGTATGTTAATTTACCCTAATGACTTAAGATTGGTAAGTTAGGGTGGCGATATGCTGGAAACGTCTAAACTTTGATGAAGTGAAAAGCGACCAAGCAAAATTAATTGATTAATTTCGCAAAAGCCCTCATCTTGATCTGATCTCCGTTATTTCAGCGAGCATTAGCTTAAGTTTACCAAGACTTCTTTGTAAAATATTGTGAAACTGAACTTGCGTGATAAGGCCAAAAAATTCGCTAATTCAAAACGACATTGTGACAGTTGGCTGTTTTGAGTTTCTTTCTGAGATCACCGGCTGAGGACTAAGCGTTTTATTATGAATAGCATGCAGGAGTTTCGGGATTAAAGATGGCTAGTCTTAAAAAAAATCTCGATTATAAGAAAAAGAAGAGAAGTTTCTGTTAAGAATTTCCCGAAATAGCTCCTCGACCAAAATTGATCTCCAAGTAAAAAAGTGAGTAATTCATCCGTGGCCTTCCCGCCCTTGAACAACACAAAGTGTCTTGATTTCACATTTTGGTTTCGTAAAAGACATTTAGGCCAAGAAGCGTACCAGATTTGAAACACACATGCAGAGCTAGTGCTTTACTCGTCAAGTTTTCTAATTTAAACACGCCCTAGTTTCCTTTACGGTCGTCTATGATTTTCTGTAAGTCTCCAGCGTCAAGTCCTGTCTCTTTCGCGTTGTTTAGTTTGAACTACATGGTTCTGCTCTCAAAGCACCATGGAGGACATAATGAAAGCCCTTTATGGCAACTGCAGGAATGACTTGCGTTAATGCACAGGTTAAATTTCTTCTGCAAGCAATAGCACGTGCATTGTTCTAGCTTTGATTTATCGTTGCTTATTCTATTTTCTGTTAATGGGGTTGTCTCATACGCCTGCTGGATTGTAATAAGGTGGCCTGAAAAGATGACCATGTATGCATCTTTGGATAACTTATATTTTTTTAAAAAATTTTGCTTTTTCAACACCAGGCACATGTGGAAAGGAGGATATCAAACTATCCGATGCAAAAGGAAACTTCACAAACCCCGGAGGATATGAAGGGTATCCGAACGACACAAAATGCATGTAGGTTAATTGATGCACCTTTATTTTCTATAATCTATGAATATGTTCTTTATTCATGTATATATTCACTTTGCTCAACTTCCTCCACTGCCCATCGTACGTTGCACCATCAAAGGCCAGACTTTTGCTTGCAACTCGCTCATTTTTGCGGATTTCTCCCAATTTTTAGAAAAGAGAGAAGATGTAAAAAGGAAAAAAAATTTACCCTTGCATTAGGACGGGCGTCCATAGTTTAAACTGTAACTATGAATATCAATGGAAAAAGATTTACATAGGTTCACTCTTATTAAAATGCTTTATTCTTGGTCTATTTTTCATCATTATCCTTATCACTACCATCGACACTATCCTTATCTTTATAGCTATCGTCATCATCATCCTTAATTTAATTATTATTATCATTATTGTTTTTAATACCATTATCATCATTTCCATTTTAATTTATGGAAAGAAATTCATCATAAAGGTTTCGTTTCGTTGTGCTTTTTGTTTCAGTTGGATCATAGAACCAGGTTATATCTCGAAAATTACAGTCACATTCCATGACTTTGACTTGGAGTTTAGTAAGACATGTAAACCCTATGATTCCGTCAGAGTATTAGACAAATGCAATAAATCAAAAACTTGGGAAATGATCGAAGAAGACGTAGAAGGATACTGTGGAAAGGGGACGTTTGGCATCACATCTCGATGCGAAAGAATGAAAATAGAGTTCAAGTCTGATGATTCAGTAACAAGGAGGGGATTCAATGCTACCTATGTGGTTCAACGACAGCCTCGTAAGTCTAAACAGTCAGCCCTTAAACCCATTCTACGAACTTAGCAATGCACAAAACCACAGACCTTGATTCTGAATTACTCACGAACGAAATATCCATTGATATTTCCTTCTTCTTTCATTTGTTTCCTCTCTGTTTTCCCTGTTTTTTTTCCTCGTCTTCCTTGCCAAAATTGCTCCTCCCTCTCTCTCCCTCTCCCCCTTCGTCCGTCTCTCATCTTTTCTCCCTTCGTTATTCTGCTCCTCCCTTCCTTTAATAATAATAATAATAATAATAATAATAATAGAAAATAATCATCATCATTTATTCAAAGCATATCCTATTAAAAAGATGTGGCTCTTCATCTGTGAAAGCCCTACAAAGGTCTTACAAGGAAGACAAAGCACGCGCTTTCAAAAATGTTTTCCCTGAAGTCCGAGCATTTTCTATTCCTCCATCCTCTACACCTTCATTCCTCCGTTCACCTTCTTAGAGCAAAGAAACTACTTCGTGAGAATAGATTCCACGCTATTTCGAGGACTTAGCACCGTTTTACTTGCTGAAGTATAAATGTATATACTACACTATTATGAACTCTAAACAATCATGGAAAATCACATGGCTGTAGGATTTTTACAAGATTCCATTGGAAATAACATCGTTGTGTTATACTTATTAGTTGTTTTGTTGTTTTAAATCACAGAGGCGCCGGAAATAACATCGTTCTGCATTGAGGGAAAAAAAAACTGCTCAACAGAGATGGAGGCTGAAGAGTTTAGTACCCTGTTATTAACTTGTAAAGCTTCTGCATCTCCTCAGCCAGTATTCAATTGGACGTACCTTGGTACAAACGAATCTAATCCCGAAGGATTTCTAAATAGAACCGAGAACCGCATGATAGATTTTCGTAACGGAACTCTTAAGATCGAAGATTTGAATAGAGGTGACACTGGCTTGTATGAATGCCACGCCGATAACAATTTCGGTCAACCTAACAGTGCAGTAATGTATCTTCGCGTAAAAGGTGAGACAAAAACGCTGATTCTTTACCAAAAAGATAAGTCTTCTTATTCAACAAATTTCTTTCACTTCGAGAGAACGACAGCTATCACCAAATCAACCCTTTAACTCGCTCAACCCTTTAAAACCCATCAGTAATCAAGACATCATTTCTCCTTACAACACCGGTACAATATCAAGCAGAAAAGTGGTGAGAATAGAGAAAGATATTCATTTGGGAATTACCAGTCGATTCAATACCGAACTCTCCGAATTAGCATGATAAGATTGTATGGCAGAAAGTAGGGTGAATCAGTACCACCAGTCTCCTTTAGCTCGACTAAACTGCATCTACCACACTGAAACAAAACAAAACCAAAAAATATAACAGAGCACATCTTTCCAAAATTCAGCTATGTTGAAAAGTCTCGCCTATCATTGAACATTCCATACTGAAACATTTAAAATTCCACCCTTTTAAGACTAAAAATTGTGCAATATGCATAGCGCCAGGATAAGAGCACTCGACTTCCTTCCTTATGCCGCCTGTGCCTTAGCCCTTTTTACTTACCTTTGGGCGATCTCCGGTAATTATAGTGCGCCAGTGTGCATAGACATAATCCTATAGAGTGATAAACCTAACCCTAGATTGGACCCAGTTTTCCAGTTAATTGATTCTTCCAAATACGTCGAACACTCTCTTTAAGGAAACCCGTCACCCCGAGATTTCCATAACTAAGGTTATTATTCAGCTAAACGGGACTTTAGCGGATTGTTCCTCCCAGAATATTGATGTAACCTCTACAGATACTGTGGGAACTCTATGATATGATATTTACACTAACTTTGCTATATCTAGAGTTTCAACCTAATTTAAACATTGGTGTTAATGAACGCTTTCTTATTCTCAAACTCGCAAAATTCAATTGGCATGTTTTTCGCCCTCTGGATTTTTCCTGACTTTGTTTTTTTCTTTGTCTATTTCTTTGTCTGTTTGTTTATCTTCACAGAGAAATGCAAATGCCCCAAGCGTATCATCGCTAATTGGTACGACATCCCACCCTACATACAAGACAATGGACCTGGTCGAGAACCTTCCGGACTATTTCCGCTGCTTCTTAAAGAAATTGTACCGCTTTGCTGTGGGAACTGTTCCGAGGGTGATGGACCATCGGAGATCATTTACCACGAAAAACGTCAACCAAACCTCGTGCGAATAAAATCACTCGATAACCTTGACAAGGAAGACACAATAACGTTTCCTATCAGCGGGAAGAAGGATGAAAGAAATTATCAGAATGATTTTAGGTTCATGCCATTGATTAGTTCACCTGGAGTGGCTTTCATTGTTGTTGATGAACCGCCTGGTTCTTCTGCTAACGCCGTATTCAACTCTGTACTGTCTGGGTGGCCTGTGCTCCTTCTCACTATGTTAATGGCCTTACTGTCTGGCATAATCATGTGGGGACTGGTGAGTAAAATTTAGTTCCAATCATTTTATTATTCTCGGAAGCCATATTTATTGCCGAATCCCGGTTTAAATATTTACGAAAGAGTCTTTAGAGTTGTTACTCGTTAGAGTATAATTACAAGCTCTCATAAAGTCTAAAATATGCATAAGCTAATTTCTCTCTCGCCAAGGTATAATAATAAAGATAATAAGTCTTTGATTTTAAGATAAACTGCTTACAGCAAAAGTGTAAGTTAACATTGATTGAAACGTGAAAAGCGATTGAAACTATACTAAATAACCATTATTAGACCTAATTTCATCTATTTCAAGATGACAGAAACTGGAAAAGACATCTATTTATGTCTACACGTTAAAAGCCTCCAGTTATAATCCATGGAAGAATGTTTGACGGAAACTGGAGTTTAGTAGTGTCGGTTCTTCCCGCATCTTTCCTTAATTAGTTCATAGTAATCATCTTCGTCGCTCTGATGTTCTCATCTTTTCAAAGGACACATGGTATAATCCCGATGAATTTCCGAGGTCATTTATCAAAGGAAGTGGAGAAGGCTTTTGGTGGGCTTTTGTGACCATGACAACCGTAGGGTGAGTGTAGTCGTAGAATACAGAAAATGTTCCACGTGTATGACCGAATCCTCGTACTCAGTTTCTGTATTCTGTATCTCCTATCCGAGCTTCATGTTGGGGGCTGTTTTGTGACATTGACTTCTGCATGTTTGATATGGAAACTATGTTCCTTCGGTTTGGAGTTATAGTTCTATGAGTTATTAAAAAGCTTGAGAAAACAACTTTGTAGTCAGAATGATTTTTGGGCTTCCAAAATACGATCTATGCCTATCGCTTCAATGGCTGGTGCTATTGTGATGTGTAAATGTCTTAATGATCTGGCACCTGGCTATTTGTTGAACAAACTCTGCACTCGAACCACTATTTCATCAAGTAGAACTGCTGCCGGTGAGCGTGCCTTTAATTATCGTGATGTAATAAACATGAAACAACCTGAAAAAGGACTTGAAACAAAAAGTAGGCACCAAACAGACCCTTCCTTACATTCAGGGTGTTATGAAGGCACTAAACAGGAGTGTCGAAACGTTGGGTCAATGAATTGTAACTTCTCGGTTACACTCATTAAATCTTTAAACCAGAGTAGTATCAAATCATGTCAGACACCAAAAGTTTTAAGAAACGTCGAAAAGATAAATTAGTGAGTAATCGAATCTCAACTGATTTCCGTTCTCTCGTTTTCTTTCAGTTATGGTGATCGATCCCCTCGGGGTTTTGTGGCTCGCATCTTCGCAATAATCTGGGTTTTAGTTGGCCTCGTTATCACATCCATTTTCACTGGTGTTGTGACTACCTCTCTGACAGCCATCACACTGAGTACTGACGTCAAACTCTATGGAACTAAGGTGGGTTTATTCTGCCCTCAGTTAAAACTGTTCCCCTTTAAAAGACGTCACCTAAAGCAGTTTGCTCATAGACGAAAAAAATAGTCGATCATGAACTTGACATTCAGAATCTTATCGAATGTTTCAGGCCATATTAGAACCTAGTTTATGTAACGTTACTCTCTCTCTAATAGTTCAGCGGTAGGTCAACTGACTGAAAAAGCTTGTACAATTAACTGGGTAACTTCACATTTTACCTCTTTCATTTCATTACCAATTATTTTTTGTACCGATGGTGGAAATTTCTTATGCCGTGTTTTATACTCACCATGGACGTTTTAAAAACTATATTATTTGAATTATTTTTATGGTCATTTCAGATCGCAGCAGTGGTTAATTCAACCGAGTACCGGCTTGGACTGAACAAAAATGCTAAAATGCAAAGTATGTGTTTAGTTATATAGAGAATAATTGATGGGCGTGCGTAGATATGGAATTTCTCTTCAAGTGTTTAACTCGATAGCTCACGAGTGAGGTGTCGAGTTGAACACGAGAAGAGAAATTCCATATCTGCAAGCAACCATGTATTATTTTATTAATCATATAAACACAATAGCCCTTTACTGACAAGAAAAGCCGAACTTCATTAATGAATGAATCCCCGAATAACAATCGTAGAGTGCGTTGGCGCTAACTCTTAAGATGGAAAAATATGTTGAATCATGATTACAAAATCAACAATAGTCGTAATTTTCAATTTACAAAATTCTCATTTATTGAATTTCTCCTTACCGACAGGAAAAGTCTTTCAGGTAAACGGCGAAAATCGGCCAGTGGCAAATCCTCCAGTTGTCGATTTTAATTCTCAACCGAGAGAAATGCTAACACCAAAGCCACTGAATACGTAACTTTCGGTTTTTCTTCTTGTATATTGGTTTTCTCCCCTTTCTAGGAAAGTTTGAACCTCACTGTCTGTCAGCGATACGGATTTTTTAGTGTTTTAGCCGCCATAATTTGAGAAAGCTCCAACAAACAACTTGTATTGAGAATCGTGAAGGCTTTGCCGTTCATTGATTAACCTGACCGAATGGCGCCATAGGCGAGTGACGTGTCAGCAGCTGATTGGCTATATCAACACACGTGAAAAAATACGATATTTTTTCACGTGTGTTGTTACGGCTTTTCTCAGAGCCGGAAATCCCTGTATAACACCGCAGTTTATGTGATAAATCATATTCTGCTATAGATTAAACTAATGGAACAAGAGTGCTTCTTGTGAATTATGGGCTAGTCGGCATGTACATTTCAGTCTGTGCCAGAGTCAGTCATCATTATCGTAGGCACAACACTGGAGGCGATTTTCTATTCATTATATTCACTTGAGGACCCAGCAAAAATATGTTTATCTTGATGACAGAGCGAAGTCGACTTCTAAAACGCGGGCTGACAAATTAAAAACTTTGTTGTGATAGAGCGACCTTGTTCGAAATTCTGAAACTTTTCTTGAGGTCTGTGAAGTGACTGACATAACTTCTCCTTACAATGTCAATACAATATCAATACAATATCAATACAATATCAATACAATATCAATACAATGTTAATACAATATCCAGCGGACAAGCGATGAGAATAGAGATTAATATCAACTGGACGATTATTTGTTGGTCCAGTACCAAATTCTCTAAACCAACATTATGAAAATTATAAAGCAGATATTAAGGAGAATTACTGATAAAATCATGTGCGTGAAAGGGTTAAAGTTTTTGTCTCCTGTATCTATACATTCTTCAATATCCAGAAGGGCATTTTGTAAAAAAGTTCTTCGGTATATAAACGATTTGTTATCACAATTACATGGAGTATTTAGGAACTGAGCAATATTTGAAAACTTAATTTGAATTACGCCTTTAACCGAGTATCTACGTTATGCAATTATTACAGGTTTCGATACCTTGCAGTCAATTGTGGAACCTCTGAAGAATCGAAAGGATGACTTAAAGGGCGCGTTAGTTGATACGTACGTCGCTGGAGAAATGAAGGAATTTTCCAGTGAAGAGCTCCGGGTGAATAAGATTATTGACCACAACTCATACTATGGTGTGGTATTTGGAGAGGGACTGCTATCTGCAAAGAATTTCCAAGACTGCATCGAGGATTATTTTCTTTCCAGACAAGCTGATATCTTTCAGATAGTGAAGGACAATACGAACCCTATGAAGGTGAGGTCTCAGTAGTTTAAGTCAATCTTTCGAAATGTAATCACCATTTTTCAATTATAGGTATAGTGTAGTTTATTTACTTCAACTTATTCTATAATTTATCAAATGGCCACCCTCCCTTCTGCTAAATTTTGACCACATTCATGCAATGAATCCGGTCTAATTGACTTTAGTTGGAAACTGTGAAAACAGATTTAGCTGAGTATGAGATATCGCACTCTTTCTTTAAATTAATTTGCATGATAGCACAGTCATTGCTTATTTTAATTTGGAGCGAGCCTCTCGTGAAAGTGACTAAATAATTAAAATCTTGGCCTTCATAAACTTGCCTTTCCTTCTCATAGGAACCAAAAGAAAGCGCGGCAGTGGAGCGCTCGTCTGGTTTGTTTGATGCCGAGTCTCCCCTATTTCGAAACGCCATCTACTCGTGCATTGGTTTGCTGCTGTTTTTCACGTCTTGTGGCATTATTTGGGATTACGGTTACATGAGACATTGGAAGAAAAAGGCTGAGATGGGTGAGTTTAGCTAATGTTTTTACAGATTATGTAAATAATTTGTAGAGATATTATGCAATATGATGCAACTTTCATTTGTGTCGAAGGTTATACCCCTTCCAGCCACCTCAGAGGATGTTCTTCCATAATAGATTCCAAAATATTGAACCCTTCTCGAGATGAGTTGGTATTGGAACTGTTTTTCATATATTTAAGATCATAAAAACTGTTATATTGTCTTGATAAATGATAATGCTATCATTGTAGACTTTCCTTCTCACCAGTTACTGTTTTTCATATATTTAAGATCATAAAAACTGTTTATA
This sequence comes from Pocillopora damicornis, assembly GCF_964200805.1. Classification (NCBI taxonomy): domain Eukaryota; kingdom Metazoa; phylum Cnidaria; class Anthozoa; order Scleractinia; family Pocilloporidae; genus Pocillopora; species Pocillopora damicornis. Next base: position 6,279,342 of record NC_142683.1, read on the forward strand.
TTGTCTTGATAAATGATGATGCAATCATTTTAGACTCTCCTTTTCACCAGTTTTCCAGCTCTTTAATGAATTAAAACCAGATAATATTTTTTGAATGGGTTTTTTTACGAGTGTTCATCCCGTATCTCAGTTGTGTTTATTGCGTACTGTAACGAATGAATGAAACGCGGCAATTATGTAGTCTCCATTTATCTTCTTTGATGATAACAACCATTTTGCATTGTCGTTTATAGATGAACTTGAGCTTCTTGGAGGACCTGGGTACGAAATGGCCAAGAGGAACCTAGACATGATGGATTCACTGATGCAGGAAGTTCAAGAATTTTATGACAACTGGACGAAGAGACTAGACGAAATCACAGAGAAACACGACGAGGAGCAGAGGTTACAGAGTAAACTGAAGAAATAAAAATAAATTGCACTTCTTGTAGAGGAACGATGTAATTTCGAGAAGTTGATAAAATCTTTAGCACAAATGGTTAGTAAGTGAAGTCATAGTAAGAGAATACATGTAGCATACCATTAACTAGTCCTAGTATGTCATTTCATCGATGGATATCGCATGTGGCACAGTATGTGAGTGTGTTTAGTCTAACCTGCCTTCAATGACTGCCTTCACGTCTCTACAACGAAAATTTAATTCTGCACCATTGTTGTTCTTGAAAGACGTGATAGTTGTAAACCTGTTTCATTAAGCGTGAAAGCTTGCTAGTGAGCTGGGACGAGTCCCAATTAGGCGCCCTAAGGGAGGTTGCAATTAAAGAGAGGTGGCTTTAGGTAAATGTAGATTTAAGTGAATTTTGAAGTGTGCAAGATCCATCGAGAGCAATTGCAAAGAAAAACTCTTTGATTGGTTTGTAGCATCCACCTAAATTGGTAACTGGTCATTGACTGCTCAATGAGAGAGTGATCCAAAGTAACCGCGATCGTTTGGTTGATAAATGACCGGTTTCCGCTCGGTGGGTAATCATTGACTGTTCGGAGATCTTTCATTGACCATGGCAAGCCAAAGTACTTGTCGAGAACCCTTTAACACCCTCCCCCCCCCCTCTTCCATCCCCCTTCCATTGGAACAACGTTTGCTTGGATAACTTTTGATATGGTCTCACTAGGAGATTTTTTGTAAGGCATAAATCCACTTGCACGTAGTAATGATGTACACAGTAACTTTTATTGAAACAATTTAAATGAAACAGGAGGATTAACCACATGCTATCGCGTATAAATTCAGTTGTGATGTGATTTCCGCTACGATTCAACATAAAGCGGTATTTCTCTTTCCAATATTCATCACTGACAGACTGTATATTGCCCCTGTGCTGAATGTTCAGACATTCTGGACAAGCTTACCTAATGTTAAGTTGTTGATGTTAACAAGAAAATCTGAACCGATAAGTAAGGCAGGACTTCTTATCTTGTCCGAACGAAACCCAAGCCTTTGACTTTATATGTAAGTACTGAGCCTATTAAAATTAAAGTTGGAGTGAAAAAAAACAAAGACCAGTCCACTCTCGTTTCTTACAGTTTTCTATATCAGTGTGAAACAGTTCGGTGGCGCTAAATGTCGACTGCGCTCCAATTTCAATATTTTATTGGATTCGTCTGACAGTGATGATTTTTCTCATGCAGTGAGTAATCAATTTACTATCACTGTATGCTTTTTGTTATTTAATTTCATTTTATTTAGCTGGATCTGCCGTTACGTAGCTATAGTCACAATAGATAATTGAATAATTCCATCTCGTTTACGTCTCGACTACAAATGAATGTGGATAGTGTTTTATACATTTTATGGACATGAGCATACATCCACGCGTAGTTAATAGAGATGTCTGGATAGGAGAGCCGGCAGAAAGCTAAGATGAAAAAACGGTGCTGCAGCATATATATATATATATATATTACTCAATTTTACTCAGCATTTAATTAAGCAACATGCACTGTACTACGTCACACAATTAACCAATTACGACTCTGTAACAATTGCATGTTAAGGCCCCTGAGGAAGGCAAATGCCGAAACGCGTCGGGTCTTTAATAAAGCGTTGAAAACGGAAGCACATTCTCCATTGTGCAAATTATATAACCTTATAGAATGGCTTCGACAAGGAAACAGAGAAATACAAGGAGAAACCAGAATCAAGACGAAGGAGTTAATACGCGCACGGACGAGCGCACGGACGAGCGCGAGCAAAGCAGCGAGGACGATGTTACACCATCCGCTAGTTTCATCGAAACAGCGAATCCAGCGAGGAACCCTCAAATAACGGAAAAACCAACAGATCTTGGATGGAAAGTGTACTCCCTAAAAGAAAAAAACATGAGGATGAAACTACACGTTGAATTCCTGAAAACATGCATAGAGGAAGATATTATTCCGAAAGGATTAACCATTGATTTGCGATCGACGACAGGCCGACAAGATGAAACCTTCCAAAACAAATGGAAAGAAATACTAAGCAATTGCTCACGGCAGCTCGCGGAATGTCTCGTGGAACACTACCAGAGGCAGCTGGCACAAAATATTGCCGTGATAGCCGACACTTTCGAGTCACTCGAGAAGATTGAGGACTGGACGGACAGGGACAAGCAACAAGTAGAACAAGAAATAGAATCAATTATTGACACGAAAGAAAAACAGCTAAAGGAGAAAAAAGAAAAGAAGCTGGAAACTGCCCGTAAGAACAAACAACCGGTGCAAGAGGCAGAACATCAACCACTTGATCGGGGCACTGAAACATATGCAGAAGTAGTCAAGAAACACATTCGTCAGAAACTGACCCCAAATAAGTCAGACCCCACAAGAAGAAAAATACCACCTGAAGAACGTGGCCAAAGAAGGTACTATGAAAGATCATCAAGGGACAGAGAGTGGGGCTACAGACGCTACCAACAACAATCACTAGATTACAACCAGAAGAGATCTCACTCTTGAACACGAACAGCTCATAAACCAGTGCTTAGATACACTTATGGACGACGGAGAATTAGAAGAAGAAGTAGCTAAACTCTTAAGACCAGCACAATCAAGGACTCCTATATTCTATATGCTCCCCAAAATACACAAAGTTAACAATCCAGGGAGACCAGTAGTATCCTCCGTGAACAGCCACACGGAGAAGCTATCAGCTTATGTGGACGAATTTTTGAATTTTAGCAGAAAAGCTACCGTCATACGTACAAGATACCACACACTTCATTAAGCGAATACGGAGTTTGGGCAAGTTACCCGAAAAGTGTTACTTAGCAACTCTGGACGTATCAAGCCTATATACGAATATAGACACAGACGAAGGACTCACTATTGTGGAGGAAGAGCTAGGCAAAACGAACCAGAACAAGCCATCACCGATGACATTATCGTGTCTCCCCTGTTAAGGCCCCTGAGGAAGGCAAATGCCGAAACGCGTCGGGTCTTTAATAAAGCGTTGAAAACGGAAGCACATTCTCCATTGTGCAAATTATATATATATATATATATATATATATATATGTATGTGTATATATATATATGTATGTATATGTATATGTATATATATATATATATATATATAGCTATAGTATATATATAGCTATATTAATAGTTATATAGCTCTTTGGCATACAAAGCTTTGCTTTCATGTCCAAATTGAGCACTCTGCTAGGATGAGTCATTGCTGCTAGCATTATGCATGCTCACTAGTTTTTCTAGTTTGAGCACTCTGGCATGGCTTAGATGATCCCACATATGTGAGATCACTTGGGGTGGCTATATGGTCTTACCTCCATCCTAGCATCAGCACTGCACTGATGAGGCCCAGAAGGCCGAAACAGTACTGTCTGCAGTTAGTTATATATCTATATATATATATATATATATATATATATATATATATATATATATTGGGAACACCCTGACAATTCACTCACTTGCGTCTGTTTGCTCGTACTATAACTAAAACTATCTGTCGGGTTTCCAACCTATCATCTCCATAATGATCCAAGGTAGAGCAATTTTCAATTGAGTTTCGAAAGTGATCCTGGAAAGCTTTGGTTTTTTGCTTTACATCTCTTTGTGATTGGTCCATATAACGTGCACCATCGTCTCAAACAATTAAATGTAAAACTAAAACCAATACCAACTTGATCACTCAAGTTTTCCCGCGCTTTAAACAGGTTTGTTTTTACTTTGAGTTCTCATTGATTAACGATGATGTTGACCTTTGCATTCTTTTGATTAGTAGATGAGGTAGCTTCGGTTTTGGTTTCTTGGCCCTCAAATGAAAATTGTTCTTATTGTGTGGGATTTCCCACACTTTGTCAAGGCCCGCGAAATTTATTTCTTTATTTCTTTATTTATTTGTCCACGAGAGAGAAGTGCTTGTCACGTGGTTTCTATTTGCGTTCAGTAAGCCGTGAAGACTGGATTCCAGTCGGCGTTTTTTTCATAGTGTATTGTACGGCGGCCATTTCTCTTCTCATTCGTTGGGTTTTGGAGAACTTATTCGGAATTTCATATTTGTTTCTTAAGGATTTTCGTTTCCAAGGTAAGGATAAGTCAGTTCATATTTTCACGGGTTCTTTGCGTGCTTCAACTTTACAATTTTGTTGTGGGAGCTTCACGATTAAGCTCTCACGAAAGGCGATTACGTTTGTACACCTGGTTTGTGTTCTTTCTTTCATAATCTGAGGCGTTTGTTTCGTTATTTCTTCAGGTGTCTATAACAGAAGATTTTTTCACGTAAGCCAACATGCTGAAACGCGGCTTGTGTTCAGTGCAGGTTGCACAGGAGCTTTTACATTTTCACAACATTTATCGGCTTGGACCTTCGGTGCGGGTTGTGCCAGATTGAAAGGAGTCATTGTACTCTCGCAAGCCAACATTTGTCGGCTTGAATGTATTTGTGCGGGTTGCGCTTCAAAGAGTCTCAGGGTGTCTCAAAGTGTCTCACGAGTGTCTCAAAATGTCTCACAAGTGTCTCAAAGTGTCACAAACTGAAAGAAACTATTGTTTGCCTTGAACTGTCAAGAGTGTTATCTATTTTAATAAACTGAGTTTCCAGTTAGTTGGATTGTTGTTGTTGCTCGCTCAAGCACACAAGTAAATATGGGGATCTCCATTGACCAATTCCGTTCAAGGATTGGATCTCATGAAGATTTACATCCTGATTTAAGTGAAAACTATGACCTCTCTGATGATCTCAACATTAACCATCAACATCGCTGAATAATGAACCACTGATATTGAATGAATTACCTGATTTCGATTTTCGTCAAATGGTCCAGACACCCGATAAAGAGCAAAAAGAATTTTTTATCACATTTTACATCAGATTAAAACCTCGGAAACCCCTTTCTACTGCTTCCTCAGTGGAGGGGCTGGTGTTGGCAAATCGCATTTAACAAAAGATTTGTATCAGGCAGTGCTTAAGTATTATAACACTAGAGCTGGTGATGATTTTCATCAGATCAAAGTTATACTATTAGCTCCAACTGGTAAAGCTTAAGGGTAACACTCTTCATAGCACTCTGGCCATTCCTGCCAATCAATCACTGAGAAATTACAAACAGCTTGATTCAAGTAGACTAAACACTTTGAGAAGTCAATTGATTTTTGTTGATGAAATCTCAATGGTAGGAAATGGTAATGGTAATTTGCAATACAGCTAAACAATAGGCTTAAAGATAAAAAAGGCTGTAGAGAGGATTTTGGAGGTGTGAGCATAATTGCTATTGGTGACTTATTCCAATTAGAATCTGTTATAGATGCTTATATTTTCAAAGACCTCAAAAATGTAGATTTATGCTGTTCTTTCTCCCAGTTTATGGCATAAACACTTTAAAATGTTTGAACTTAATGAAGTCATGGGTCAAAGAGACAGCAAATTGTTTGTAGAATTACTTAATGGGTTGCGTAAAGGTAAACACACAGTAGCTGACATTGCAAAACTTAAAGAGAGCTATACAAGAAGACATCAACAACCCAATAGATGCACCTCACTTATTTATACAGAATGCTAAAGTAGATGAATTTAATCAAAGGGCCCATAATGCAGCCACAGGAAACAAATTCACAATAAATGCTCAAGATAGTGTTATTGGAGCTATCTCTCCAGAGCTAAGAAACAAAATACTAAGACAAATACCCAATGATCCAAGAAAAACAAAACAGTTAGCCTCAACCCTTTGTCTTGCTGAGGGTGAAAGAACACACCTTGTCATGAATGTACGAACCGAAGATGGCATGACAAATGGTGCTGGAAATGTTGTTAAACTAGTTCAGTTACATCAACAAACCAAACCATCTGGTATTGTATGGGTACAATTTGACCACTCAGATGTAGGTCAGAAAACAAGGAATGAAAAAAGACATTTGTATGTACAAGGAATTGAACACACATGGACCCCAGTAAACCCTGTGACTACACAGTTTGCGGTAGGTAGAAACAGAACAGCACAAGTTGTTAGAAAACAATTTCCACTGCGTCCCGCAGCAGCAAAAACAATTCACAGGTCACAAGGTGATACTGACAGTAGAATTGTTGTGGATTTTAGTACCAGAAATACTATTCCACACATACATTATGTGGGACTCAGTAGAGTGACTGCTATAGAAGGCCTATATATTTCTAATTTGTGTGAAAGCAAGATTGCTGTTTATCCAGATGGAGAGATTAAGAACAACTGCAAAACTTAAGCTTTGCATCTCCCCTCTCCATGACATAACATCTTCCCTTCTTAAACTGTGTTATCTTAATGTAAGGTCTCTTCACAAACACATAGAAGATATACGTAAAGACTTAATTTATCTAAGTGCTGATATCAATATTTTCACAGAAACAAGATTTAATTCTCAAGATAATAATGACATGTATGACATTGCTGGTTATGTTCTCTTCCGTAATGATAACCTTAATTCCAGCAATGGATCAAGGTCTTATGGTGGTACAGCTGTGTACAGTAAAATCCCATACTTACCTGGATAACCCTATTGTCACAATATACATGGTGTTGAAATAACAGTAATTCAGTTAGCAAGTCTTTAGGATTGGATAATCATAGGGATATATCACTCCCCAAACGTGCCTGTAAGACAACTTTATGAAGCAATAACTGATGTATTAAATAACATTTCACCAGACAACAATATCATTACTGGAGACTTTAATATAAATTGGCTTGTTGAAACAGACAGAAGACCTTTGTATAATTTACTAGTGAGGGATAACCATTACAAACAGTTCATATCAACTTATACAACTGACAACAACACAGTAATTGATCATATATATACAAATATATCTAACATTGATATACAAGCAGATGTTTTGGAAACATATTTCACAGATCATAAAGCTGTTTGGGCCTCATTTCACGGTGTCCTATAACAAATTACTTTATCATGATGTACATTGTTTTTAAGTTAAGAGAGCAACAAAAGAAAGCAGTAAATAGTTATGAAAAGAGTTGTTTCCCTTTTTTCAGAGGAATTTGTAATGAGAAACTCGCAAAACTATTAATAAGGAAATGCTGCTTATTCATTTGGTACCAGAACAGGCCTTTTAAAATTAAGTTTGAAGTCATCTTTCTAAGAGTTGTCCAGTTTAACAACCATTTACAAAAGACAAAAATAAACTACATAACACACAGTCTTGAAATTTCAAGGCAGCTTCTTTAGCATCTTGGCTAATTTCTAACTGAAACCTTTATTGACAACCCTGCATTAAACAATTATTCCACAGTTAAGTCTGCAACCCCTCCTGAAATACTCCAGGATACCAAAAAAAAAAAACAACAAGCAAACAAACATATTAGTGAAGTGAGCAAACAACCACATGCGTGACTTTCACGTAATCTAAAATTCGTGATTGCAGCATTCCCACGTGCGTAAAGTGCTTGTAACTTATGGGAAACACACGCATGTTACACCAAAAAAACCCGCGTGTAGCAGAAGAGGCCTATTACTCGCAATTTCTCGTAGTTTTGAATTTCCCTTTTGTTTTTCAGAACACCCATATACCTGTACTTTTTTACACCGATGCGATAGAAATTAATTGGAAAAGCATTCCTTGAAATAGGAAGTCGTCCTGTATTTTCAGCGAAAAAGATCGTCAAGTGATCAAAACAACACCGGCCAGATTATAGTCACGTGCTCGGCAACGACTTCTTGAAAGCGATCATCTTTCATTCTTACCATCAAAACAGTCACGTTTGCATAGAAGAATAACAAAACGAAACGATTACAACGGAAAGACCCAAATTGGCGTAGAAAGAAATAATGCTGCAAATTACCATTTTTTTTATGTCATGGGTACATGTTTCCGTGGGAATTTCTGTGTCAACAGCTTGCTGTCACTCACAAACTCTTCGTGATTCTCGCTGGTCCTCGTTATGTTTAGCGCATGGACGATTCGAAGACCCTTCAAATTTGGTTTTTAAGTTGATCATAGCACTAATCTGAAACATTTGAAGTCCATTTCAATATAGTAAACGTCGAAACAGGCGTGTAAAGACAATAAATATCGCAACGATCAGTGCAATCATAATAGCGCCAGGACTTTGGACTTACTTCTTCGGAAGGATAGATCTCGAGTTCGAAGCCGACTAATTACGACTAATTACGAAGAGTCCACGCTAATTTGCATATCGCAAATTCTTGTAAAGTTTCATTTCGTTGCAATGTTAGATCGAATCCGTATGTAAATATTGCCTGAAAACAGCTAGCTCAGCTTTGTAAATAAAGAAACCTGTCCTTGTAAATTATGTCATTTATAATACAATTCTTCCCATTACATTATATCGTTATAAGCATGAGACCGAGACGGAAAATGTTTTTTTTTTGCCTTAATAAAAAGGGGGTGATGTAGACCTGCCTAACAGTCTAGAAAATATATCATGACACCTAAAAGAGCATGCTTTTAAAACCGTTTTTGTAGCTCTTCGTTTGGTAACTGTGCAGAGCCGAAAAATTCTGGAATCCTGCGGATCCTAGCGCGAAAATCAGTCCATTCTGTTTCATTTAGAGAGTTTTTGTCATTATTTGATTTGTGTCAATTTCATAACAAACAGTTTATCAAAGTTGAATGCAAAAATGGCACTTGTTTTGGGACCGGATACTACTAGGACTTTTGAAACACGGGCACCGAAGCCTTTTCGACCCTAAATCAATTTAGTTCAGTATAACTCTGCTACCACTCTAGTATCATCGAAAAGCTGCAATTTGGTCGGCTATGCTACTCGCTATCCATTCCGTGACTGATAGAGGCTAGAGTGAGTAACCTAACAGTGGACGGTTGTGAGCAAAATGAAATGAAAACATAAGACTGTCTTATTATTCATCTATGGACGACTGGCAGATTTATGCTAAAGCAACTGCATTGTTCTCTCACGATTTCTATGCGTGCTCGGTACTGGAATTGGACTTTGCCCTATCGACTCTCAGTCGTTAAATAAACAAATCGAGAAAGTTTCTCTAACTGAAAAATTACCATACACAAGACAGATTGGGTGTAAAATCCGTCCAGCAGTTCCTTTATTTGGCTAGATGACTTTTTAGTTATATTATTAACAATTTGAAATAAAATTACTGTTTTTAAAAATATTCTACAGTCTGCAGATTTTAAACGAACGTATTTAACATTTTTCACTGTCGTTTTAAATCAAGATCAACAACTTCCGGAAATAACCAGCATTCATCTATAGAATGCATCACGTAGGATAGCATTAATTGGAAAGCATTTCACGTATCAAAGTGAACCAAGAATTTCACATTCACAAGATATGTTTACATTGCCAAAATATCAATCTTAAATTCTAAGAAACAACCAATTGTTTTATCTGGGTCAGGTAAAAGTTCTAATAAAGCATAAGTGGGAATTTGTTACCAAAATCATATTCTCAAGGTACTGGTTGAAGCAAGTTACTCCAAAAAGACACTCAGGGAGAACGCTACTCAGTTCAATATATACCATTCTTTAACTTAGCTATAGTTGGTACATGAAATTGCGTTCCACAAGACAATTGAATCAAAACACTTGTTTAAACACAAGTCTACCTTCCTGAATTCATTATTGTCACCTTAGACTGTGTCAGTGAAATTGTATGTTAGTGCAGTGCGAATGTCTATTGTAATCTGAAAGGAAAACGATTGATATTTGCCAGCATCACACGAGGCGATTCAGATATTGGGCAATACATTCTCCGTATTTCGCCTGTATTTGCAAGAATGATGAGAAATATTCATTGAGACATGCATGCAAAATAAAATTATCGGCGTCAATCAAATATTTCTGTTCACCTGTTAACCTGTAACCTGTGAAATGTAGTTATGCATACATTAGCTTGATTACGTCGGTGTGTTACATAATGCACTTGATATATCATTTAATTTAGCGCATCACTCAGCTAAGAGCAATTATTATTATTGTAATTATTTAATTTTATTATAATTATGATTATGATTATTATTATGACAATGATTATTATATAGCTGACAACTTGTTCCGAAGGACGTAGGTTGGACTTCTACTGAGAGCACTCGAAGTTCTTTTCTCTGAGTATACATATGTCATCTACGTCATCTACAGAATTACACCTTCTTTCACTCATTTCACTTTGCCTTTTATACAGTTACGGCATAAGCAGATATTTTATAAAGAAAATCAACACTTTCTTGGATAACCTAGGGGTGCCATTTCTCTTTTATGGTTTTTTTTTTAAGAGAGCCAACTTCCCTTTCATTCTCATTTTATCCCTATGCATTGGATGTTATTTGATGAGGTAATTTTTACACATAAAGTAAAATTTCCACATAAATGCTATTGTCAAAAGACAGGGTCACCATGAAAACATTTCAGGAGAGACTTCTGGCAATGCAATTTCATAATAACTGGAGGAACCATATCGCCTTTGGAGAGAATCAGTTTCATCATGTGACTTGACTCAACACCTTTCATCATGGTACCACTCCGTTCTGATGGTGCCGTACAATGCTCCTTCGAAAAGGGAATGCAAAGTTATTCTTATGAACGTTCCCATTCAAGGCTTCAGTTCCTCCTTTATCGGCTTGCTCTTGCTTTAATCGCGTCAAAAGCCGCAACTCTCGTCGATGTTTTGCTTTGAGATTTTCCAGTCTGAGACGGCAGTTTTTATGAAATTCGGTGAGAATCGTCTTCATCGTTTCTTTGCTGTTGTCATATTTGTCCCTAGGTTTTTGTTTGTTCAGAGATTCCAAGTAGTCACTGTATTCTGGTCCCAAAATAAAGGTAAAGTAGCTTAGTATCCTTATGATTATCATTTTCAGCTTAGACTATGTTAAATCATTAAACACTTGTCACGGAGAAATCGTCTATACTGTAAATAATTATCTTAATTCGGAGCAGTGACCACTTTCAAAATGGCCCAATGCATTCGTTTGTTTGTTTGCTTGTTTTTTGTTTTGTTTTTTGTTGTTTCTTTTTTTAAGTGCAAAATTAGCGAGGCATTGAAATGCAATGGTAATCAATGGGTCTCTCTCTATAAAAAATGGTTCGGCAAGGGAGACATTATCTATCAAATGCTTATTTCCATTTAATCATAGGCTTACGACCTGAACTGGACAGTTCAATTGCGGGCCAAACGACTCAGGGACTCAATCGTAAACTCATTCACTCTGACGAAGGGCTAACCCTTGAAACGTCAGCTTAAGAAACTCTTTACGGTGGCCAATTTGCATCATCAACTCACTTGATAGATCTACATTACCCTATAATAGCCTAGCTGACGCCATACCACAATTTCTCTAGAATCTAACTCCTCAACTCAATGAAATTTTAGTATCTTACCGAGTCTCTTCGGAGATGGATTGCGATTCTTTCTGGTGGTTAGCTCATATAGTAGGAAGATAACTGTCAGCACGCCAAAGGCACCTCCACACCACGTCATCGTTTGGATGTACACCACAGACTCTGCGTCAAACAAATTCTCTGTCTTTTCTGCCGTATTGTCTTTCTGAAGTCCCTGAAAATTCAGTAATGTATTCCTGATTATTCATTCATAAATAGTATATTTTCGCGTGACTTGTGCTTACGGAAAGGTTCGAACGAGGTTCTGACGCACTGAGTGGTGGCTGGGATCGATTAAGTACATCACATATATCTCATTCGATGACTAAGTTGGTTATTTCATGCCATACGAAGCAACAACTTTCCGCTCACTCAATCGTTGATCTGGTGATGAAACACGCCAATAGTTGACGTTTTTGTTTTCTTGCAGCACTTCACTCCACGATTTGCCCGATCTGTAAACGTTCTGGTGGATTTTTCTTAATGTAACAGCATATGCAAAATTTTTCCTGCGAACGCAATTCTACATATTTGTTACCACGATATTCCACTTGATATCTCGAAAGAGATCTTTCTCAAATGCGAGAAACTGAGTGTAGTCGTCCTTTAAGGTGAAACAAAGAGAAACAGCGCTTTAAAAGGAAGTATCCTATCTACAAAAAAATGTTGCCTCCACGAGGACAAAAGGTCGTTTTCGAACGTTTCGTTTTGTTTCCTTCCTCTTTGATATCAAGTAACTGGGAAACAGTCATAAAACAAAGAAGGAAAATTCTCGTCATAAAGTACCATAATGATAATTACCGTAACGCCTTGAACATTGTCGGTGATGATTTGAAATACGGACACCCTCTCCTCCCTCAAAAACTGACGAAAGCATTTCTGCAACTTTCTAGCTTGTCCAGCCATTACAACTCCATATGCTGAGGAGTAAGAGATTATCTTGGTCATACGGAGAACTCCATCACTGAACAATTCCTTCCGACTTCCCACAGTGTAGGAATCTATGAGGGCGCCATCTACACGTCTGTCTTTCAAGGACTGGTACAAGTCCTCAATGGTGGCTACTATAGGTAAAAAAAATGAATCTTGTTGGTGCCACGTTCGCAACAGTTAGTTTTCATACCCAACAAGTTTTTTTTTCCGAACGACCTTCTTCTTTCAATTTGTAGGGAAGACGGAACTTATGACATGCTTTTTTCCTTGACTAAAAAGAGCCTTTGTCCAATAATTTCAGTCTTTGAACAAAGGGATCCGTTAACGGAAATTTTTACATGGAGCACTTTTGTGGTCGAACGTTAATTGATGACGACAAATTGAGGCCTAAGGAAATCTTTACTCCAGCTGGTTTCCCTCACAATTCCTCCTCGAGATGTACACTTCCAAAAAAAGAGAAAAACAATTTTTCTTTATCAACTTGATCCTATTTTTGATTCCAACTTACCTCCATGCATGCGAGCATTCAATCGAGTTCCAAGACGAAATTCCGGTGTATCAGCAATGGCGGAAACCTTCGAATCGCAAGAATTAAGACCATATTAATAAGGTATATACTTGGAGAAACAAATTTTTTGAAAGTGAGCCACTAAGCAATCTAGGGGGGAACTGACAGTTCTGATTAAATCTAAGTCCTCGTAAGATGTTTGGACGAAGATGATTGTTCATTTTGCTCGCAAAGTTAATCGGAGGAAGGTAGGAGGAAGGTTTGAAATAGAGAAATTCAAAGATTTGTTTCACCTTTGATCCATACACGGCAATATCCGATTTGATGACATTCATTGTCAAAGACGTAGTGATGAATGAAATCACAAGTGCGATGATGATGAGGCCACAATTGATCCAAACTATTCCAAACAACTTAGAGTGTATACCACGGGGCACACGGTCTCCATATCTGACAAAAAGAAAAAGGCAATTGTACCTTTCACATGCAAAATTCTACCGCAAACCTTTTATGGCTGATGATGTAACAACGCCAACACAGAATGTAAGTTTTCAGGACCATAACTGGAAAATGGTTGACGAAAGGAATTTGCAAAGGGATACTTCCCTGTTCAAAACCATCTTTATAGTTAAACAGCTCGGCCGGAGATGTGATTATTACTTTATGTGCCCTGTTTCAATATTTTATGAACATAAACATACAGACTTTGCTTGCTTTGGTTGATTAGGCAAAGATACCAAGCGAGCAAATAACATGTTTCATGTTTATCTTACCCCAAAGTTGTCATGGTTACAAAGGCCCACCACATTCCTTCAATTGGTCCTCTTATAGGAGAGGAAGGAAATTCTTGTGCATTGAAAATGAAATCCTGTTGGTAAACAAAAATTTACTGACTGGAAGTAACGCCTGGGTAAAAAAAACCTTTAGTTTTAATCATTTCTGTTCAAGTGGCATCTGGTTAACAAAGTTTCCTGCGTCAATTCTGTTTTGCAAGTTAGCGCGTTTTTAATTGCGTGTTTTCTATTTTGTTTGTTTGTTTGTTTTTTTTATAGTTCCCCCAAACGAATAGAATCATTGATAAAGAAAATAACGTATAAGTGGGATCAACTTTGCAGCCTCACAATACAAAAAAAGCCAAGGTTATTGAATATTAAATGAGCTGCATGTAATCATGAAGTACTTGTTCCAAAAAAAATTCTGATCAAGTGCGAATAAACAATCAAACGACACTTACCATAAGCCACATAACTATTCCAGAGAAGAAAGCTGAAATGAACACAGTCACGATCAAAGGCCACAAGTTTAACACAGTTTTGACTACCATTTTGGCCGTAGCTCCTGGTTCGTCTCCAGCCACGATGAACGAAACCCCAGCGGACTGCACTAAAGGCGCAAAACCATATTCATTGGAATAATCCAATTGTTCCATCCGTCCGGAAACGGGAAAGCTTAACTCTTTCGCGTCATCTATTGCTTCTCTGACTTGTTTCTCGGTACTTTTCTTAGCTGCAGAGTTGTGCCCCGAGTAAAGAAAATCAATTTCTGTGTAGCCATGTTGTTTACAATCACCACAACAGCTGCGGACGACAAGACGCAGAATTGGCGGGAAAATACCGCTTACGTTGCCGCTCTCACCTTTAGCCATGTATGGCGGGTTCAGCCAATAGTTTGTGTAAAGGTTTTTGTTGCAGTTGCAGGTTTCTAAATCAAACAGGAAAATCAATTTCTTTCAATGTATGCCACAGATTTGAGAGATCAGTCAAGTTAATGAGCCACAATCATTCTCTAATTTGTTGTTTGGTCGTACGTTATTTGGAAAACTAGCCACGGCTTTCCCGTTCGTCTGATTCCTTTAATTGCACTTAGACAACACAAAAAGGATTAAAAATCGCCTCACCTTGCGAAATGCGAGCAGTTTTGAACAAGATTGAAAAAATTTGCAAATTTTACTTACCCGCAAAAATTACCGAGGAAGGTGTACCGTTGCCTTTTCTGGTAAATGCTCGAACTTCGATGCTGTAAATTGTAAAAGATTCCAAATTACGGAGCTCGAGAGAAAAGGTATTCGGTCCAACTGTGATGTTTTTTTCCCTTTCACTCAGCTCTTCATTAGGGTTTCTGAGTGCTCGATAAGTCACTGTATAACCCAGCAGTATGCCATGAACATAATATGGATTCCCAATCGGTTTCCACGACACCGGGATCGTCGTGGGAGTGGATTTGCTGATGCCTTGGACGTTTTCTGGAGGCCTTCCTGGAGCTGTGAAGGGATCACAAAGGTATTAGGTTACAGAACTAATTGGCTACATTCTTTCCCACTCTTCTTTTTAAATTTGCAAGTTTTACCCCAACAAATTATCACATTAATTCAGAGAGTGACCCATTATATTTAATAGTTCATATTGTTAACGTTTCTAAGGTTAACTTATCTCTTTTTCTATTGCTGACACACTTTCATCTTGAATCCAAAATATGAACGTGAGTTATCTGCTAACTTCCACTTATGGGCTCGTTAGTAGTGGCTTCTAGGGGCTATGTCAGCATAGCTATTATCGTGATATTAGCCTATATACCTTGATCGCAAAATACTAAATGCAGGGCTCTCCTGATGTATTTAAGGGAAATGTATTGACCAATGCTGAAAATCAATAACAAACCAACAAAACAAATTCGACATTACCATCCTCATCAGTCTGTACGAGAACTTCAGGGCTAATGACACCCCAGCCCATTCTGGTGAAACCTAAAACTCTGATGCCATAGTTGGTATACTTCCATAGTCCTGTCAGCTCCACGCTGGTGCTGTTCGGTCCCACTTCGTAATCCTTGTATAGGTCCTGGGACTCGTTCATAGCACGATATAAAACGACATACCCGGATAATACTCCATGGACATAGCCGTGTGCTATTGGATTCCAGTTCACTTTAATGTTCGTAGAACTTGTGTTGAAAACTTTGGTTAAAGTTGGTGGTCTGCTTGGCCCTAAGATACATTTGGACAAAAGATTTCCTTTAAGTTGGACATTCCATCGGATATTAAAATGATTAAAAGCAGAAAAACCTTCACAATACCAATCTAACCACTTTGATACTATTGAGAATTTAGGTTGAATTAACCCTTTACATTCCAAACTCAATCTCCATACTGTCCTCTGTATACACGTCTGTTGATACTGATAAGGTAAATTCGTTTAACAACCAAACCTTCTTAGGTTGGCGATCATTCCTTAATTCTCATGATCTTGGAAGCACTTACGGTCTTCTTTCGTGGAAACGGTAAAAAACTTTGCTCTGACGCCGTTCCCCTTCGAAGTGTAAGCCAAGATGGTAACATCGTACTCTGTGTACTTGGAGAGGTTCTTGAGCTCCACTGTGGTTGATTCAGCTGACACGTTCCTTGATCTAAGCTTTTCTTGACTTGACCGCGATTTCTTATACAGAATTCTGTAGCCAAGAATAACGCCGTTTTGATGATTTACAGGCACTGGTCGCCAATGGATGAATAGGCTTGTTGAAGTGGAGTTATCCTTGGCAACCGTAAAATTTTGCGGAGGCTTAGAAGGCACTGTATCGAGAAAAAGAGACTTAAAACTATTGGAGGTTTAGTATGATCTGATACAATAAAACTCAATACCATTTTTTATTTAAACACGTATCGTCCAAGAGCTATAACTCATTTAAGATACAAACGTGTGTAAACAACATAAATTGATCAAAAAATTTACAAACACATTAAACAATGAAATATTAAGAAATTGTAAATAATAATGACCAAAAAAACGATATAACGATTCCAAAGAATAGCATTCTGAATATTGCATTGGAATTTTTTAGACGCGCTGGGTTATGAAATTTGTTGGGAAGACTTTTCCTGATGTTCGCAGCTATATGGCTGAATAATATTTCTTTCACAGTAATTTAAACCTAGATAAAGCTGGCCTATATCCATCTCTCCTGAGAATACAGTTCGTTTTTCTAAAGCTTAAAAGGTTTTTAACATATATATATATATATATATATATATATATATATATATATACACACACTCAGGACCATCTCCACATAGACTCTTAAAAACTAATACTATAGACTGATCGATTTGTCGTTTCCTAAGATTTTATAGTTGAATGGTACTCAATATACGTTCATAAAGAAAAACCTTTCCGCTGACTGAAACAAATTTAAGGATCGAAAACCTTAGATCTGACATCGTGTAATCGATCGATAACGAAATGTCAGAAGCCTTAGCAAGCTTTGCTAATAAGTTAAAACCGAAGCATCCTTGTCACCTGATCCCAAAGAAGTTTACTTCATCAGCAATTTCCTTTATACCGCGGGAAAACTATTCAACACAACCCGCTTAGCCAGAGAAAAGTTTACGCAAACAGCGTTTTATAAATATTATTTTGATAATTAAGTGGAGGGACGTATATGTCATGGAACATATCAAGACAACAATTTTTTTAATGAATCTGGAAAACTGCGGGTCAGGTTGCTTTGTATTGCAGCACACGGAACATTACAAAAAGGTTAAATAAATTATAAGGCAGCAAGCAATTATAGAGGAACAATCAGGAAGGGAATACGGTCGTTTGATCGAATGACTTGAAGGGGAAATAGCCGCGTCGACATCAGGCGTAGAGAACAGCTGCTTACCATCCTCGTCTGTCCTGATCATGTAACCTTTGGACAACAATCCCTCTCCTTTCCTGGTAAAAGCCCCAACCTGGAACACATACGCTCCATATTTCTTAAGACCGTAGATGGTGGCATCGTAGATGTTAGCACCAACTACAACTGTTTTCCATGTGTTAAGGTAACCTGGTTCCACTCGACGATATTCTACTCGGTATCCTAGCAACCGGCCGTGTATATACCGTGGAGGAAGAGGGTCCCAGTGCACTCGAATGCTCGTGGAACTGGTGTAATATATCTGTGAGATGTTTGGAGCCCTGCTGGGAACTGTTGGATTGGAAACGAAAATTAATTGAAAGCTTCAAGCAAGTAATCAGACTAAATGTGCCTATACAGCCGTTTATTGATTAAGGATGTTGTCTTTATTATAAATAATTACCAAACCTGCATTTTTTCCACGATTAATCTTAGAAGAGTTCGCCAAAAAACTTTTATCACACAGGCCACGATAGTAAGAGCTTCGTTCATAGTTATCTATTTCTTGCTTAGATCGGTATTTTCTTGGTGAGTATACTACATTGAGTTATGTTCATTCGACAATCGCCTATTCTTCCCTTGGTTTTTGATAAATGGTAAATCAGCCTTATTGACTAAGACGAGTTTACCGTGCACTTAACTTCTTAACATATAACTCAGACTTAACAAGCAAAAGATTTGAAGAAAATTCCTTATTCTGATGAAAATGAAGAAAACAAACAGAAAACCTTACCACCCTCGTCTGTCCATACAATAACACCTTGACTGACGACACCAATTCCTATTTCATTGATAGCGGCTATGCTGATTACGTAACAATTGTACATCACCAATCCAGAAAATCGATGGCTTGTGACATTCGGTAAGATTTTTACAACTTCTGTTACATTCGTTGCTACTCTTGTGAGATTCATCTGGTAGCCGAGTAAGACTCCATGAAGGTACTTTTCTGGCAACCGGTCCCATTCAACGAAAAGCTCCGTGGAACTCAAGTTTCGGGCGGTCACATTTGCAGGTGCACCATCTGGAACTAATGTCATATCTTACATTACAACAGGACCAAACATTCCGAAAATCGAGGACACTAAGAATAAAGCACTATTAAAATACTCATCCATTTTTGTTTTCATACTCCAAAACCAAGATTTTTTCAAAAGCGATCTCCCTCAAGATTATTTCGAGCGGTGGTTGTCGACAAAACCTGTGCCATTGTCAGCGCTAAGAATGAAAACAGCAAGATTTTGCTGGTATAATTGAATAATTAGCATCTTTCCCAAAATGTTTCATAAAAAAATCGGAGGGATAACGTCTTTACAATTTTTATTTACTCACATTTAGAAAGTTTCAGCCTATATCCCGACGATTGCAGCGTTTCCCAATGTGCGAAGTTCACTCTGCACTCTGACCGTCAATCATTATAATTAGGAACCATCCAATTTACCTAACCCTGAGCAATTTACAGTTCGCCCGCCTCTTTTGCATGATAATCCTTAACATTTTGCGGGTTCCGTTTACAGCTTAATGATGGTCATTTTGGGCACGTTGGGCGGAGAGGTACTGTAGGAGTAAAGTGTCGTGACTAAAAACACCAAACAATGACCTCGACCAAATTACTGCTACCGGAGTTCGACCTCGGATTGCTAACAGTAGCTAGGATCATTACAGTGCCGCATACCCATTTATTTCCCCTGATCAAGGTCTATAGCTTTCACACTTTCTGAGCAATATCTTACCATCCTTATCTGTGTAAGCGCACACTGGGAGTGAAGCAATCCCATCACCTCTCCTGTTGTATCCCATGACACGCACACAGTACATGGTGTAGATCTTCAAGTCCTTTAGTTCTGCTTTGGTGTTTTCCTCTCCAGATATCACACGACTCCACCTGGTAGCGTCCTCTTGTGTAGTGTAAAGAACACGATAGCCAAGGATATCCCCACCAACAACGGTGCGAGGCCGAATTTTGTTCCAAGTGACCATGATGCTTTGGGAGCTTGTGTTTCGAGCTGTGACGTTTTCAGGGGCGTCACTAGGGACTAATAAACAAAGAATGGAAAGAACTGCGTCTGTCGAAACAAATTTATCAGTTTAAAGAGAAGCGATAAGCCCATTTTTGTCCCATGCATTTGCTTCCACTCACTTTGGTTATAACTTTATGAACGTCAAATCTCTAAACCTTCCCTAATTCCCGTAAAGGATGCTTTTGGCGTAATTTACATATTCCTCTATTCACGTTAGAATGCACCATTACATCAAAAACTTACCGGCAGCGCTGTTTATGTATTCCGCTTTAGCTTCCATTTTGTGCAGCATTTTCTTAACCGTCAGAGCGTCTTGTAACGCAATAATTCCGTTGTACTGAGCAGCCATGAAATTAAACTGAAGAACACATTGTACAACAGCCCTAACAGAAACAGAGAGTGAAACTTTAATTTTATGAGAACTTTCTTGTTCTTCAATTGCTCTGTGTATTTTAGACAAAACGTCGTAAGACGTAGCAAGGTTCGGCAACGTCCGGGTCTTGGAGGGCTGCATTTGTTATAATTTTTCCGATTCTTATCTTTCATCCGCTGCAAATGATTCATCATCGTACATACATTTATAGCATTAGTTGATAAGAGAACGATGTGAGACATCACGAAAAGTATGGACATATTTGTCTTGAAGCCGCCTTCCACACAAAAGTTTTTCAAAATTGCTGTTTCTAAGACGCCTTATTGTTCAATTTAATTATGGAAACGTGTTCCGTCAATTCAATACCGCTTTGTTCATTGGCAGCCTATTGAAATTTCAACGCCACCTTAACATTCACAAACGAAAAAAGGTGTGCTTCAAAGGATTGAAACACAGTAAGAAGCTCCCGATATTTTTAGATTGGATGAACTGCAACAGTAGAGAAGCCGTTTTCAAGGTCAAGTCTTTTGATGTTGTTAAGATTCTATGTCGAATGAATACCTTAGTTCGATAATGAAGATTGAAAGAAAATTTGGCCAATTAGCGATACAAGTTCACATAGGAAAATAAACTAGGTAACTGGTAACAGGAGTGCAAAATGTAACTAATTCTGATCATTCCTTTATCTATTTACCGCTTCCCGCCCTTACCCCGGGGCGTCCGCAAATCCACACGATTTGACTTCAACTGAGTCCAGAGCAGAATTTTCGTCGTAAATACTTAGCACCTGAAAGTCATATACATAAATCAACCGTGTTAAAGAACATTAAAATACCAAGTCGAGCGAGGAGCGAGGAAACTGGGAAACATCCAGGAAACAAATCTTTGAACAAGCAGGAATCATATCGGAAGCAAGGAGAAATTATAGGGTATTCCCTTAGTTGAGGAGCAAAACAACGATAACCGTGATAAAAAGACGCTGTATGGAATGCTGATCAGATAAACTGTCAGATTGCACTTCACGAAGAGAAAAAGAGGATAAATGTGGGAGAAACTTACATTGTACCTGATCTTGTTGGCTAGCGCTTGGAATATCTTACTATTTTTATTCATGAGATCTGGAGTAAACGTTTCGCCTGGAAATCTGACGGGCGCTATAAAGCTAATATCTAAATAAAAAGAAAAAGAACAAGGTAAGAAACACAGTTGTAAGTATACATAATTACATAAAGAAACTAAATGAAGCTGAAGTGACTTTAAAAATTGTGTATTTAAACAATTATTTTAAAAGAAATCAGATAAAGGAGGGGTTTGGATCACACAGCTAATTGAAATGATATGTAAAGCTCTCATCATTTACACCTGGACGGTCCGGACCGTAGACAGTTTTGTCCTTAACATCAAACATGACCTCGTGATCCAATTGTTAAAAATATTTTCCAATTTTTGTCCTAGGCTGTCATGGCGTCATGGCTTCTGCCAGCTGTCGATTTTCTAAGTATTCCTAAAGGTCCTTCTCTTATTCATTTCAGCTCATGGATAATCATATCTCCTTTTTCCGAAAATTGTATCGACTTTTTGTTAAAGGACAGTCGAGTAAGGCGGTCTGACTAAGGCTTATTCAAAAATGAGCTTTCGGTTCAATTCAAAATAATATCGACCACGACTCTGAGGAAATTCATGCTAACTGGGTTTGCTCGACATGCAAACGAATAGTTTATTTCGACCTCAAACGACCTTGTCTTTTTTTTCTTTCTTTTTTTTTTGCGAACATCTCATCGTGAACGACACTGCCCTTGTGTGGAAAAGCTTAAGGGGGTCGAAGTGTGTTCCCTGAAATTCTTGCAGAACTACTTCCAGTACATTACACTTCCTTCAAAATTCATATGGAAATTGCAGACGAGATTGAAGTAAATATGTTATTTCGTCGGTTCCTACCCCCCACGAGATGTCTTTTAGACATCACACCAGAAAAGGATAGAGTTTGATAACAAAACACTGCGAGCAAAATACGAGTGCGTGCAACACATAGCGGGGTGCGAGAGTGGAGATGACATGTCTGTTGGAAATTAGATTTGCAATATAGTAATACAGAAATAAATAATTCAATGATGTCTCTCTTGAAATTTTGAATTCTGTTCTGGCCGCCACGAGAAAGCTAACAAGGAAAAGGAAAGTCCCAATCCTCTCTCGGCCACATCAGCTTTTTTGGTTTTGTCTGTACCAATCATATCACAGGAAATGGTATAGACAAAAGTGTCTATGGCCTAGACTACTGGCTCCGGTTTCTCGAAGGTAGGATAACGCTATCCACCGGATAAAACTCTATACGGTGGATAATGCTATACGTTTTCCTATCACTTATCCACTGGATAGCAATTTATCCGTTGGATAGCGTTCTCCGACCTTTATACAACTGGGACCTGGACGTTATATCAGATAACTATCGATCGGCAAGACATCATTCATTAGGCTTCAGCTTTTAACCTTTAAAATAATACCACATACCAAGACTTGAATAGTTCTTTGATCAGCAAGAATGAAAATGATGAACTTTAGCTTTCAGCGTTTTTTTACACATAAAAATAAGACTGTCCATTTGTATATCAAGGATAAGGTAAGCTAACACCTGTCTTTTGGTCGTGGTTCCAAATTTGTTGACGCTACCTCCAAAATGCTATCACTATTCATTTGTATTGCATAAAGTTGAAGGAAATGACGCAATTAAAAAAAGAGATTAATCTTACCAGGACACCTTTTTGTGTTGCAATCACGACTCTCTCTTGCCGGTCCCAAAAGCGAGCAATCTTTTCCCTCGTATTCTGGTGCAGGGTTGTTGCATTGCCGAGCCCTGACGCTCTCGCCACCACCACAAGATCGAGAGCATGATGAGAAGTCAGACCACTCCCCGTAACCTCCATCCACAGGGCAGGGTTTTGTGTTACAAGGCACCACCTCCCTTGAGGGTCCTATACGTGTACAATCCAGTCCACCTGCCTCAGGTGTAGGATTTGTGCAGTTGCGTGTCCGAAAATGCGTCCCACCTGCACAAGATTTTGTACATGGGCTGAAAACAGACCACTGTGTGTAACCTCCGCTGACTGGACATACCTCAATGTTGCACGGCTGGCTTTCAATTGCTGGTCCAAGGTGAGAACAATTTCTTCCTTCGCCAACAGGGAAAGGATTATCACATTTTCTCGTTCTTGTTTTTTTTCCCACACCGCAACTTTTTGTGCAAAGACTGAATGCACTCCAGTTGCTATAGTTACCATCAACAGGACACACCTTAACAAAGCAGGACAGCTGTTCATTCGTGGGCCCAAACATTGTGCAGTCTTTACCTCCATACTGAGGAGCTGGTTGAGTGCATGTTCTCGTCCTGGTCTTTGTTCCTGTTCCACAGCTTGTGGAACATTCACTATAATCTGACCATCCACTGTAACGGCCATGAATGGGACAAGGATTTTCATTACAATCTACTTCCTCTAGCTCAGGACCTAAAGCTGAACAGTTGAGTCCGCCGTATCGAGGACTAGGGTGAGTGCAAGTTCTAGTTCTGTATTGTTTACCACCTCCGCATGTAAATGTGCATGAGCTGAATTCCGACCATGCGGAGTAGTTACCGTGGATAGGACAATCTCTGAGAAAGCAATCTTCCGAATCGATCGTGGAACCTTGACATAAGCTGCCTCCGTGTTTTGGCGGAGGATTCGTGCAGGATCTGTTCCTCGTTTTCACACCCAGTCCAGATGTGACCGTACAAGGACTAAATTTAGACCACTCAGTGTATTTTCCATCCACTGAAAACAAAATAACAGATAGGCTACTGCTGGAAAATGTGATTCTCAAGGCCTAGTGGACGAGTCTAGGGAGAGGGTTCGGGGTTACAGAGCCTCCATTCACGTCAGAGCTGTTTTTTTCTTTTAATTCTTGTTGGACAGCAGAAATTCTTGCAATGCAGTATCGTATGTTAGTACTGGATCTAACGTTTTTAAAAAATCACTTATCTTGAAATACTTCTTAGTGTAAGACTCGTTGTTAGAATAGGAGTAATGCTCATTTTATTCACATATGTGACCAGGCCCAGCTCACATTTATCCTTAACTTTCCCTATAATACCCTCAAAAACCAAAAAGAGGTCGTCTCTTTTGTTAACATAAACACACAACACACTAAAAAAACAAATACACAAACACAAATTTGTCTTCAGTGGCCGATTTGAAATGATAGAGTGTTGCATATTACCTGCCTTGGACTCCATGATATAACAAACATCCTGTTTTGATAAAACACCATTCCAGATAGCAAGTTCATCTATGGTCATCTTGATGCTATTTAACCGAGCATTGCTCGCCCCAAGTATTAGCATATTATTTGGCGGAACTGACGAATACCTATAACTAGCCCCAACATTATATTTCTCGTATGACACGCTACTACAGTTGAGGAGAACACCAATTTTGTTATCTATTTTGTTCCACGAAAGAGCCACGAAAATCCAGCTCGCATAGGTCCAGTTTACTTGTACGTGTCGCTGGGTTGCACGACCATTTACATAAACACCAAAATAGTCACCGTCGATTTGCATCGTTGTTCCAACAGCTTGCGTGGCAGAACCTATCTGCATAACAAATCGTTTGTTCTGACGGTCGTCAACTCGAAGCCAGAAAGTTGCCGTAAACCCTGTTTTACAAGCTTCCGGATTACTTATACAGTGAAAAGAGAAATTTCCTAGGTCAGCCCAGCTTCCTAGAAACCCATCCAGTTGAAGTCCGTTCTTGCTGTAAGCCTGCACGCTTGTGGTACCCCTTTGGTCTAGAATTCCAGGATCTTTGAGTGTGTTGAACGGCCAATAATAGCTCGCCTTCTGGTACCATGGGTCATCACCTTTGTTTATGGGCAAAGAAATTAATACTGTATACATGACTGATAATGTACCTTACAAACATATTTCTAATACTGAAATAATGATTACAATATAAATAGTAATGTTAATGATAATAACCATAATAAAAAGACAATGACGACAACGATAATGATGTTGAATGATTTTCAGAAACGCGACAGTCATTCCACCGAAATATAGTGATTAAATGATGAAAGGAAACTCAAATGGGAGAATGCTGTGTTGAAATGCAATTTTACGATGCGTGGGAAACATTGGCGACTTTGTTAAACTCGCTGAGCATTCCAGGATTATGCAGGGTGGCAAAGAATGCAGATTGTTGCAAATATCTTTTTCAGTTTTTAGACGACAAACGATCAGCAATATCATTCGACATAATTAACGAGCCGTATGCTTCATCAAACTGTTACCATTTCTGTTCTGATCTCGATGGTAAGTAGTGACTATGAAATCGTTTCGACAGCCTGATTGGAGTCGGGGCTTGACTTTGTGTTTATCTTACTTTATGATTTGCTTTTATATTATCTCATCTTTATTGATTGGTAAAGAATAAAATGTAAAAAACTCTTCGTGAAAATTTTCGTAATAGTTTAGATACCAATCTACTAGTAAACGACATTGCTAGTGTTCAGTTAGCTTAATAATTACATGCATTGAAAGATAGCCTCTGTCAACGTTGTAAATTATGAATACATATCTCGCCGGCCCACAGGTATTCTGACTTGCTCGATGCAAATCAAATAAGTTGTAGAAGATAGCACGAGCAAAGTGCCTAGATATTTTCTATATTCATTGGATTTGTTTTAAATTGGCCCTTTTATTTCACCTGCTATAATCAGTTTAAGTTATGGAAGCAAATGTTTTCTTCTGACGCCAGATTTGTTCTAGGGACTAAATCTTCCATAAAACTATGCCTGTAAGCTAAATTACTCAGGTTTACATTTTCAAATAATGATCAGGAATCGTAATAACTGCTAACCACCACGAACATGATTATGATTCGCAGTTTCTTAGGGTACTACAGCGTAGGCGGTAAACTTTCGTCAGATAGATTTCGGAAAGCAAATCTGAATTTCTAAATAAGTAATATCCATTCAAAGACTAAGCAAAACAGTATGAATCTAGATGATTTACAGTATGCAATATTTTCACAGTGAGTACGTAAGTTATAACATTCGCGACTGACACGGCAGTTATTTCATGGGAATTTGCCCTTCTGCCTTTTCAGATTGTATAGTATTAATACCAATTTCGATTTCCTATCTAGTTTTTCTTATTGACATGATTCGATGCGAAACATTATTTTGAAAATTTGGTTCGTTCCCTCACCATGAACGAGTTATTTTTAATCTTGTGGTTTTCCAAGATGACAGGTTGTTCGCGGGTCTATTATGTTGAGCTCAACTGGAATCTAATTGTTCGGACATGCAAACGAAATCGCGAAAAATCATGAAAAGAAAAGAAGACAAAAAAAATAACTGTGTATTTTTCTCAGTGTTGATGCTAAGATCTTGAAAGAAAGACGAAGACTAATTTTAGCGAAAGTTCGAAACCCCTAAAAAAGTATTTTGATAGCTGTAGCTCATCACCTGTAGTGATATTTCCAACGAAACTGAATGATTCATCGCCGATGCACAGATGCAAACGACATAAGGATTCATAGAGAGTAAAGTATAGTTATAATGAAGATATATTTGCGTGTTTCAATTCACTAGCTCTGAAATGGTAAACAGCAGTCGGATTACATTGTCTTAGCCCTAACTGTCAATTTAGTCCATTGTGTTCGATCTACATTGTAAGGTTGGATATGGCGATATATTTTACAGCTCCGTGGTGAAATAATCCGTGACAATGCTAGTTAATTGAGAAAATGCGTTACATGGTGTTTGAAATTTACTTTAAATAAACCCTTGCACAATTATCGATGTGGCAAATATGACGGTTTTGCGTAGTGAAACACTTTAATGAGTACCTTAGAAATATCCCTATTTACAAGTATATAGTCTCTAGGTCAATGGTAGTGATATTACACACGAAATTTTCAAAGAATCTCTCTTACCAGCTACAGTAAGCCCATTTGCAAGATGAAGGCACTGAAATTAAAAGTTAAAAAGAATGGAAAATGAGAGGAAGAAGACGCATTTTAAAATCCTAAAGTTGATCATTAGATATCTCACCTGCTGTAGTATTAAAACAGTTACGGGGCTACAAGCCTTTCCAAAAAATATCTCCATCGTGGAGTTGCAAGCCCCGAATGGCTTTCACTTAACTTTGGTTACGAGTCTTTGATCGATCCATTTTGCATTTGTTGTAGACGACAGTCTGTAGAGTTTATCATGACAATCAGGCGCTGCTGTAAAGTCTTCAAGCCAAGGTCGTTCATTCGTTATGTAATTGTGTCTTTTAACTCAGGGGCTGTATTTAAAGTAAAAATGAAACATTGTTAATAATTGATAATTGGTGGATAATTACAGCGCCGCTCGGTAATACTTTAAGCTTTTCCTTTTGTCAATGAATGCAAAAGGGACTTAGAGTGGTTAGAGTGTAATATCAACACGCTGTTGTATTATTGGGCGAGCAAACTTAAGCACTTGAGGAAAACAATTTCTTGGTCATCGAGTTTTACCATCACACAATTAAGACTGTCTCTCCAAAAATTGCTCGTGTGGAGTGAATGCTTTAGTCGGTAGTACAATAAGGTTTATTTAACCACAAGATGTCCGCAAAATTCATCTCCAGCTTCGCTAGAAGTGAGGATGTCTGCAAACTCTTTTTAAACTGCATAAGATGTGAAGATCACTTTAGAACACATGCTACGAGCTTAATGAAACAAAATTAAAACGCGACCAGGTATCTTAATCCAGTTATGTTGCTGGATCAATAGGGGGAAGGGAGAAGGGTAACATTCAGTAATAAGCTTCCTAATTAAGAAGCTCTTGAACTGAGTGGCTTATATGAAAATCTAGAAAACGAAACATACGCTGCATATTATACTTAGCATTTTCCCTTACTTTTGTTTCGACAAATGTACGGTTGATTGAATATTCAAATTAATTTATTATGTTTTTTTTTCATTGCCATTCTTTGGAGTCGAAAACACTTTGAGAAAATTTGAGATGCCACAATACCAAAAGCAACTTAAATTAAAAATGAAATTTTAGTTCTGTAATTTAGGTGATCGCTCATAGACCATTGTGGTACCTTGGAGTTTCCTGTCATAAATAGCGGAAAAATAAAAAGTCTTCGCCCGAGGTAAGAACTGTAATAGGCGGCCACCTTTCAAGCCATGCAATTGCTATTCGTGGCTAATAAGTTAAAAAAAAAAAAAAACCGGCGGACAATGCTCCTAAACTGTGTTGCTAAATGAAAATGCCCATGCAAATGCTTTGATTTTCTCCTTATCTAGAGTGATCCCTATTATAACAACACGTTGCGTGAGTCTCGCCTCTGCCAGCCCGCTGAAAATATCTTTAATCAGTTGAGGCCTGATTTCAGTTACAGATTATCTTTTAATTTACCCCCTGCGATACCTGAATTCAAGAATTTTATAGCTATTACGCCGAATCTGCATCTCCTACATGAAATTCACGATTTTGCTTCTGCTTATTTTGGGAAGAGTCTGCAACGAAGGCGAAAGCCAACCACGGAACTTGCCCTCAGTCTTAATTCTTTTCATTGTAAGTTAAAATGAAGACAAAAGTGAATACGTTTTTTCAAACTTTGAAAAAAAATTATATGCAAGAGTCTCCAAAAATGATGACTGACGCTACGGGATTTGTGGTTTCAACAAATTCTTGTTATCAGTAGGACTATGTATCAGCGCCTTACTGATTTGAGGAATAGTCTTACATCATCCCATAAATCCGTGCAAAATTGGATTAATGTTTTTTCAATTTTCGCTTTTCTTAACAGGATTATTCTTCAAATACATAAATAATCTGCAGCTCTCAGCCTTTTAGAAAATATGTCGGCGTTGCGGTTTTCC
The DNA here is from genome assembly GCF_964200805.1 of Pocillopora damicornis. NCBI lineage: Eukaryota > Metazoa > Cnidaria > Anthozoa > Scleractinia > Pocilloporidae > Pocillopora > Pocillopora damicornis. Next base: position 6,308,542 of record NC_142683.1, read on the forward strand.
AGCACTTTAGTTGGATGAACACTGAGATTTTTTATTGTTCGCGAGGTATATTCTTGCATTGATAGAGAAATATTTTGGCACCACCTGTTACATGAATGTACAAAGCTGTTAAGCAGTAGATCGTCAGTTTGCACCCTATCTGATAGCTAACACGATAGTCTTTTGAAGGGTTTTTTAAATCAATTTAATCATTGAAAAATGTATTTATTCATTAAAGTATCACAAACTGTACTTCATAAAAATATTGCTCATTGACTCTCATTTGAATGGAAACACTGAAGTGTCTCATACGCAGACCTAAAATTTACACCATAGTGTGCAGTATAGGAAACGGTGCCTCGTATCCAGTAGGGTCACATCCGCAGATCCTAAGTTTTAAGCAGCTTTCATAACGGTGGCTCCACTCGATCCAGGTTTAATGAGCACCAAAGAAAATTTTAGGAATTCCTCAAACTTTATCATACTCAAGCTTTGGTGGTCAATATAAAAAGAAACGTCTATTAGTGAGAGCATTACATGGGCAATGTGTCACACACCAAGACAAATAGGGCATTTTTTTTTTTCAGTAACAAAAAGTTAAAAACGCGAAATCTTGCATCGTCAGCTAATTAGACCACAAGGGATAGTAATTGTAAAACAAATGTCCATTCAGGAAAACATCAAAATAAAAAAACCCCTCGATCAATATCAGACTTACAGCTCAAACCAATCAGACACCGCCTATTGATATGTTTTCTTTCCGCAAAAAAAAATATGTCAGATTAAGGAAGAGTTTCTTCATGGAAGTGGGTTATCTTAGGAAAATAGGACAAAAACTTAGGAAAGCCTTCGTAATTAGTGAAACGACAAGTTCCACAGTTTTTTTGCTTGTGTGAGACAAAAGAATGAAATAAAAAAAACCCAAAACAAGGTTAATCAAAGCTTTCAGCCAAAATGTTCACTTAAATTTACTCAAACCTTGAATAATAAATGCACCAGGAAGAAAGACCTGTTAACTAAAACAACTAGGCTTGGCAAGGGATTCGCATTCTGGTTAAGTTTCCTTAGGAAGCAAAAAATCACCACGTTTAAGGATCTTCTCCTCTCTTACTGGACCACTCAGCCCCAAAACTCGTCCGATCTCCTTTCTATGTTTCTCTCTTTATTTCGCTGAAAATAATAGAGGACTTCTTCAGAGAAAGCCATGGGAGGCACGAGTTTGAATCTGGTTGACGCCTGAATATTTCCAGGCTCCTTATTGCTCTTTCCAAAATTTCAGCTTATTTTCCCTTGCGCAGAATACATAGAATTGAAAAGATGTTTTTTCGTCAGCCTCAACCACATAAATATTAACACAACCGTGACCAGTACTAAAGAAGGCGTTAATAAACATCAGCCTCCTTACACCAAAAGATTCCGCAAGCTGTAGGCGTGGTGGACTTTATATCTCGCTGCTAATTTCTGAAAAGATTACAGTGGCCTAGCTTACTGGCCGACATGAATCCTCTAATTGCATCGCTTTACACTACATATTGTGCTGCCTCCATTCCGCCCATTTCCGTTTGCAAATTGTGTAAAGGGACAAATTTGGCTGAGCAAATGTTTGAGAGGACATCTAATTGGTTCTCCAAAACTACCATTTCTCTTTCCGCTTTAGACATCAATTTTTTTAAAAGGCAAGGATACCTCGTTGTTCCCTAGTGAACGTTTATTTGATAAACTTTTTCGCGCTTCAGATTGCTAACAAATGATTTTGAAAGAAGAAAGTTGAAAACAAATTAATATTGAATGACCGGTAAGGTGACAAAAAGCATTCTTTTGGTATAAGAAGTTTGTTTTAAGATTAAATGAAAAACCAAACCAAAACATCTTTTCAAAGATTTTTTTTTCTAAAAAAAATGAATTGATGAAATTGCAAGCAGTTTTTCCCATTTCAATCTCGACCAGAAAATGTGTAGTGAAACGGCAGACTTTTGAAAAAATGCATTAGTTAAAGGTAACAGTGAAATAAAAGATCTGAAAAACTTTAAAACATCGTTGTTATCATTAAAGGAGAATAACATCAGGTTTCCATAAATACTTAGCGTGCGTCGAAGGATGTTTACAAGAATAATAATGAGGAAACATATGTTTTTTGAAGAAAATACCCATAAAATATACATACATTTCGAAAGAGTTACGCATTTGTATAATCACTTTGGCGTTCTTTTAATAAAAAGTTGAATTTCAACTCGAAGTGCACTTCACAATTTCGAAACGACTGTCGTTTATTTATAGCCATTCAAAGAGTTTTGTCTTAATTTAGATTCTATCGTGAATAAAAACCAGGCAACTCTGCATCTTGTGGTCTAAACTACAGAGCCAACAACGGGAATTTGCAAATAAATATAACAATCCATATTTGAAACCTCTTTGAAAATAACAGGTGATTTTTAAAAATGCTCAGCATGCAAAAAATATTTTACCACGACGGTAAAAGAAAAGAAAATTAAAAATCTTGACGCATCGTGCTGAAAGCGTTGCTTTTGTGAGAGACAATCTCCTCCAACTTTGCTTTAAACTGCTGAATGCTTTGGCTGCATTGTCCTTCGTCCATTTGAGCAGGTTCTCATCCAACCTCACAGAAGGATATGTTTCAATTTTGAAAAAAAAACAGCAGGGCCACCATAGCTGAGGCACGTTTTATCCTTCGAATGTTTAAAACTCGTTTCCTTTTGCATTTCCCCTCAATCTTTTATCATAATGTAGTACTATTTGCAGAAAGGGAGACAGAATAAAAACTCCTTACATTTGGTGTTACTTACCTCCTTTGGCTAAAAAAGCTATCAAATTACGCACCTCTGTTTCATAGTGGGCAATACTTAAGTCCGGCGGTCGGGTGAGTTAAATTATATTTGGAAAACGTTAGTACATACTTATGTACTCAAAAAAATATGTCAAAGGACTTGAGAAAAAAAGGTCTTGTTGATCGGATGAGGTTCAGGACAACGACAAGCAAACGTTGCGGAACACGATTTTGTACATTAGTATTCCGCGACCGAACTGACGTCATAATAGCTGAACATTTGAATTATAGTTCAACTAATGATCATAGCAAATTCAATACCTTACAACAAACCTCCTGAGCAGGTCAATTATTTATTGTTACTACTGCTGACTGTGAGGTGGGTAATCACAATAATACTCATATCGAAAGGAAAACTTCGATAGAGTGAAGTGTTGCTATACGATGTACATAGATCTTTGCTATAAATCTCCTGTTTGCTGTTTCAAAAGAAACTTCACTTTTGTATGGAAACTTAATTTTTTTCTCCTGAATCGCCATAAACGTATTTTTTCTGCAATTATTTTGATAATATCAAGTTTGCGCGTGAAAAGGAAGGGCTTAAGCACGTAGGTTTACCCATATGCGGCTAGTCTGATAAAGTGAAAACAGAATCTCGGTCAGTCTCACTTTGACGAATGCCCTAAGCTAAATAAACAATTTCTTTTTAAACATATTCAATTTCAAGTTTCTTTTAATAATTTTGAGGAAAAATGACCATCATCTCTAAAAACTTCCTATTGCAATATTTAATTTTACTTTTCTTTAATTAAAATAAGTAGTCAATTTTATCTTTACAGATAGAGTAAATGCATTTGATCAAGGAAGCTTCTACAACAACAACATTTGATTCGCTGTTTTCAAGATGTTTGCCAAATGTCTCTGAATACCTTTTCAATGCATGTTTGACTTTTTCTAATGAAAATGTTCTATGATGGCGTAAGCTCCGATTCCTTGATCAACCGAGTGATCGTTCACCACGAAAACAAAGCTTTGCACTAAACTGTCTTATCCATTCACATACTGAAATATTTTTTTGTTTCAGAATGTCTTAATCTAGAATCTTAATACATATTCATCACAGTTATTGTAATTGTGACGGTATCTGCTGTCGAGGAAGTAGAATTTTACAGTTTTGAAAATTGTTACTGTGAGTCTGTAAATAACCTCAAATTTACTTTCCATAAGAAAACATAATGACATTTTCTTCTAATGTTATAAAAAACCTTATCTCTCGACAAATATGGTCGGTTTTGCAATTACGTCTCTATAAACTTTAAACTCGACTAAAAAATGAGTTTTAAATTTCCAGGTGGCTCCGGTTGAAGTTTAGTGCGCGAATTCAAGAATTCATATCTGCTTTCAGCGGAAAATTTAAGTAGACGATGCCCAAGTTTACGGGGTTGAACGGAAATCGAAAGAGCTATCATTACTGCAACATCAAAGTTCTTATTACTTACCACGCGTTATCCTGTCGAAAATATATAATTCGCAGCAGCCCGAAAACCCGTTTACTTCTCACATGGAATTTTGTAAACAACAACTAACTTGCACTTTTCCGATGCTCAGCAATTCCTTTTCCTTTCTGCGATTTCGTCAAGTTGTGTGTTCTTGTTTTTTTAGTCTTAGTTGAGGAACCGGGTCCTCGTAGAGGTTTACGCCCTTTTTGAAGCCATATTCCGTGCCTAGCAAAAATATTCCTGACCTTTCCTTAATTTAAACGTCAACCCTATCAGCAAAGATCTTTCCTTCGCCAATCATTATACTAACTTAACTCCCAGGTTGATAAAATTAATCTAATGAATAGTAAATTTTTTGTAATCAAGCACAATGACACCTTTTGGAATATTTTGCTGTACAGTCTAGTTATGAAGTCTTTCATGAAACTATTTCCTGCCTTTGCAAGATGTTTACTGGTGTGTGATCGCAAAATGATTTATAACGACCCTGTAGAAGGCTGAAGTGTAGTAATTATCCTCGGTGTAACAAAAACATTTTAGCGTAATAACATTTGGTCCTGAATGTAATAAAATCCAAAATGCAATAAAATTTTGTGCTAAATGTAATAATCATCCAATGCCATCGTTCATCTTCGCCAGTGCATTGTTTTCAAAGCAGACATTGACATTCAAATGTAAAATTGACAGTTGTCGCATCATAGAATCTTCTTATTACATGTAATCAGCGTCTTTTCTTGCTAGAGACGTAAGTCGAGAAGCATTGGCTGCAAAACCTTATAGTTATGTGCGATTGGTATCAAATGACAGCTTTCATTCAAATCAATACGTACGCTGACCAATACCTCACCATATATCGCTGGCTTAGACTCGTAAGTGGAATAGATTCTGGGCAATTGTAATGACGTTATACTTGCGCAATCAGTGATGGAGTTAACAGCTAATAAAGCAAATCATAAACTTAAAAAAGGATGTCCGCTGACTTGTACGTCGGTCAAACTGCAAGCTCGGATATAGAGCCTTGTCTTTCCTTGCTTGAATAGCCCTTATTGGCTTGTACATTTTGTTTTCTTAGAGCGGATCCCATGACGGTACTCTAGGGAGTTATTGCTTTCAAAAATATAAACTTCCTTAACCCTTTCCCCCCCAGAAGTGATTAACATATTACTTCTCCCCATACGTCCCATACATTATTCATCAAATAGGTAAGGAGAGAACTTAAACTTATCTGGTAGAAATTGTTATCGTGAGCTAACACCAAATTATCGTAACCAATTTACAAGGAAATGTGTAGCAGCTAGAGGGGAGAATTAACAATCAGATCTTGGGAGTTAAAGGGTCAAGGATGTTGAGGAGGTCTTGTCGTTCTTGCGCCTAAGCATCCTATGTGGCCTTTATTCTCAATTGAGAACTCTTTTGTCGGCATCCATACCTGAAGACATTTCAAGTTTCTTTTTTTTTTCTTTTTTTGTCAGATTTCTGTCTAGGTGGCTAAACTCACGTCACACAAGTGACCGAAACAGTCGCAATGTTTTTTTTTTGTGGAGTTATACCTGGACTATGCTATGCAACCAACGGGAATGGAAATGCGCCATTCATAAAGACATCACCGAGTATAGACTATATATATATTTTCATCTTTAATTCCAAAATTTACGCTGTTGCTGTGTAAGTTAAGTTTGCACTGAGGCTGCATTCTCGTTCCCAGTTCACTTCTGCCCAAATACACTAGAACCTGGGTTAAAGTACCAACCAACAAAAGTTACATTGAGCATTTTCTTTTCATTGAGCAAGGTAGTAATGTCTTGCATCTAAATTGCATATTCTCAGGAAACAATTGAGAAACCCATTTTTTTCAGTATTATTATTTTTAAGTAAAAAAATTTCCTCGAACTAGTCCAATACTTTACGCCTCGCCATAAAAAGCAATCCAAAAGTCAAAAAGATTTACATAGCCTCAACGTCAGCAAAATAAGGAATATTATTTCAATTTCATCAAGCACAGTTTTTCCTTAGATTCGCTTCCTTTAATCCTGGCCAGCAGAAGTTAGTATCCAAAAAACTTTTGAAATTTAAAAGGAATTGAAGTTCATGTCCACGGATAACCTCGAAAAAGCTTTCACACGTGCGGTGATTTAGCGCAAGGTCTGTTGAATTCATTTCCAGCTTCGTGGATCCATTTGTTTGATACTGCAACAAAACAAAACCGAAACAGTCTTGAAACAGCTCTGGATGCTTCAGTGGCGCACGTCTACAATTTTTTGAAATATTCCTCAAATATTTTAAGCAGAAAAACTTGGCCATTTTGATTTAAAGCAAGAGATGAGAGAGAGCAGAAAGAAGAAAGAAGAAAGAGCTCTCATTTTAATCGAACTGGTAAAGAAAAAAGTTTACAATTAACTGCAGTAATCAGCACAGGTAATTACGATGATTATTTATGTAGAGTTACATGGAACCTTACCCCATTTCCAGCCTTTTAAGACCGGGCAGCCGGCGTGACGTGTTCGAAAATCTCCCTCGCCTGATTGCAATAAATTGTGCCAAAATACCGCGTCACCCTGTACACAAAAAAAAAGGTAAAGCTGAAACGTGACGAAAAGTTTGGCAGCTAATGATAACAAAAAAACAAAAACAAAATGAAACAACCAAAAAAAAGGAAAACGAGAAAGAGAGAGAGAGAAAAAACTGATTTGACAAAATTTATGTATCTGGTAGGGTACAGAAGGCCAAATCCTCTTGTTAACAGATTATCGGCCGATAGCCAATCATATGTGAGCCTTTTGAGCCCAACGCGGAGATCAAACTCTCTCGCTTGATCTGCGGCGCATTAACATCATTTTCTTTGTTTATTTACTTTCGCCCTGATTTGTTTTTTTTTTTTTTTTACTCGCGCGACGGACTTCGCCGAAAAGGAGGGGCGATCGTAATCTAAGTTCCATGCAATTGAGATTTCATGGATCACCTTAAAATTATCCAACTTTGAGCATTAGCGGAATTCCCTCATAATCAACATAAAAACTGAGCAATACTTCTTTTAATAACACGTTTTAAATTCAAAAATTTATTCGTACCTTGCTGGGCATAACCCTAGCTCCAACATAGGGGAAAACAGTTGCCCCTCCAGCCTCCACGTCGCTCATCTGAAAATGTAATTCAAGGGTAAAAGAGTTCACGGTCGATTAATAGCAAACTGTGTTTAAAACGTTTGGGCAACATTGTCATGTTGATAAACAGAGATCTATCGATAATTGTTACTTTCAACATTGGTGATTGATTATAAACAGCTCACACAAGTAAGACGGACTAGAGTTTTGTTGCCTATCAAACTAAGGAACATAACAACACATCACCAACAACAACAATACCAAAAACACCCAAATTCATTTATGACCAGGCGTTCGTTTTTCGGGGGAGAGCAATAGTAAGACAGCGCAAAAGTCCGCTTGCTGAATCTTACGCTGCTCTGCTATCGCTCTTCTTCAAAAAAGAACAAAAAAGAACGCCTAGTCGCACGTTACAACTCAAAAAAACTCTCCAATATCTCCTGTTTTGGAAAATGTCGTTTGCCTTCCCCCAAACCGACAATTTGCTTCTTATTATCCCGCTTGAAAAGTGAATTACGCTATAAAACCTCTTAATTTTAATCTCTGTTAATAAAAAGTGTGTATAATAATTTACTTATTGTCGTGTTTTAAGATCCAAAAAGGTAACTTAAAAACACTTCCTTCCAATGTGCTAAACATTTTGACTATTGACGCCGTTTTCCAAACAGCGGCGAATACTCTGGTTGTACACTTGCCGGATGGCGGGAACTACAACGCGCAGTTCAAAACCAGATACTGCTCTAGTGATCGCAAATTAAGCCAGTATTTCTATAATTTATTATTGTTGAGGCGACTACACTTAAGAGCAAAGCGAAAAAAGCAACGCCTGGAGGCCAATTTTTTTGCACATTGAGGCAATTGTTGAAGGGTCGCTCAGGGTACTTTAGAATCTCAAAAAGGACAGGTGAAAATGAGGTGACTGCTGAGAGGAAGTTTGGAATAACGGACTTTGGTTCCTTCCAAAACTAAAAACTATTTCAGTGTAATCGACAGATCTCAGCCAACGCCCTGATGTCCCTTTCTGTTCCTTCAAGTACAGTTCACTTCTTAGACTCAGGCTCATCTCAGAAAATTTGTGGAAAGTAACTGAAATATATCCAAGTGAAAAGTCTGCAGAATTAAACCACTTACATAAAGAAGAACTGTTGCTATCCTGTTTCCTGTCCCAAGTTGACCCAATGTGGAATTCTTAAGATCCTGTAGAAAGCAAAAGGTATTTTAGGATTAGGCATTAGCCTTAGAGAGAGTAAATGAAACTACAAGAGTCGAAAAAAGCGAGAGACTTCAATGCAACATTTTTACCCTTGAGAAGTCAAAGTGGGGGTCGTAATGCCCTGCTAATCCATAATTTTGCACCTGCAAAACAAAATGAGTTTGAAAACGTTCACTTTGGCGCACGAGTAGGAAAACGGGAAAAAAATATAGCTCCCGGTCTAGAGCTTATCCTGGAGTCAGAAGCATAAATTTACTCAAATGACTGCCCTTTCTCACTGCCAGGTTAATAATGTAAATCGTTCCATTTAATTTTCGCAATTATTTCCCTTGTTTCCGATTAATCTAGTACCTAGATCCTACCGCGTAACTATAACTGAAATATAAGGACCTCGCAATCGCTTGGCCATGGAAGGTCTGGCTACGAGACTAGTTATCGATATATTTGAACAAATCTTCCGTTTGCATAACATTTCTCACTTACTTACTGCATCTTGTTGCCACTTTAGAAAGAACCCAAATAAATGTAAAAAAATTTGATTGATAGAGGCATTAAATGTACTCCTCCTAACGTAACGTGCGATGTAAAATGTAAAAAACCTGGAAATCCTCGGCTGTTTGTAAGTTGAGTCCAGTCAGCGCTGTCATCCGTCGGTTGACGCGGTCGATAAGCGGATCGTGTTTTCCGTTTAACCAGCAACTGGAAATGATATCAATTTAAAGGTGAGAATGAAATACCAAACTCGACTAACAGATGAAAACAACGACTTACGCCCAGCATAAGATGCTTTTAAGACGTTTATAAGACAAGAAATGAACAGAAGGTATTTTTTTTCCGATTGATCGAAACTGAATAACAGCGACTAACGAACCGTACTCAATACGATAATGCAAAACGGACCACTCAGTTTCCAACTACCAGGCTTCACTCATCTCTTGATGCAAATAATCATTCTTTTTATATCAGATCTTGCTTAAAGCTACTAATACAATAGTGTGTCACCCCCTACTCCACGCAAAAACTCGCATTAGGAGAATGGAATCAAATTCGATAACAGGGTTTTGTTGACCGACTTAAATTGACTGGAGGGCGAATTCTTAAAAATGTCGACTGCACCATCAAAGATCGACAAAAAGTATTTTATTATTTGACATTTACAGTTACCGTATGTTTAAAAATGGTATTTCCTTGTGGAAATGTACCCAACATGATTGTGGAAGACAGAAATGTAAGAACAATGTATTATAAAGGATACCTACTTTTTGCTTATCCTGTAATGAGCAAACTCTAATTTTCCCGTTATTGGATTATGAACAGTCGCCCTGTTTAACTGAGGAGCATAGAAAAAAATGATTAGCAAAAGAAAGATGAAAAAAAAGTGCATGGCTTTCCTAAATTGCCCCTGAAATGAAAAACATTTGGTTTTTGTGTTTTGCGTGCCTAGCAGATTTAGTGTGCCGGCAGTAATTTTTCACTGTTCGTAGTAATTTGCCAGCTTTTACACCAAAAAATTTGTTAGGTTTACACTCTGACAGTTTTAACTTTGACATCAATGTATCTCCCGATCCGTTCTGAAAGGAACTTGAATGGGACATGCAATTTGAATGAGCAATTAGATAAACAAGTGAGCAAACACAAATAGTTTGTGTCATGAAAATGATTTTGAAATTGAAAAAAAAATGGAACTATTGCCATGACTAATTCGTACTCGAGTGAGAGTAAGGATGATCTTTTCGTCTTCTGTTTATCTCTCTTTTTATTTTTTTCTTAATTATTTCAGGGTCATTTTAAATGCCAAAATAATATACTACCACATTTACGAAAAGTTCTGGTCACTGTCATGTCATTAAAGCTAATAAAGCGACAACACAGACAAAATTAGAGAAACAAAAGTCGATTGACAATAGAAGACAATTGGACGTACTATTCTTACCAAAGGTTTTGATATTGTTATGACTTTATCTATTTCAGCATTGCTCATGATCTGATGAAAAATCATAATGTCTGGATTGGTGAAGACAACCTCGATAGGACACCTTTTGATAGTGCAGAGTGAATGTCCTGTCTTGTAATAGCATCTGAGTCTCTCCGGGCTTTGAGGGGCCTGGCAGAAAGGAGACACTGAATGTGAGTAGAAATGCTGTAAAACAATATATTTCGCCCAACAGACCTAACAATTTACCTCGTTACTTATTCTACTGTGATCCTAAAATAAAACAGGGCGTTTCCCGCACATTTACCCTTTCACTCCCAAAATCGTTTCAGTGATTCTCCTTACTGTCAACGATACAATTTTTATGATCTTCAGTCAGATGATTTGGTATTGGATCAACTAAAAAATCCGAATTGTTAATTTTCTTTATTCTCTTCACTTGTCCGATTGATATTGTAAGGAGAAATACTGTTTTTGTCACTCTCGTCTGTCAAAGTGCTAATGATGAGTCTAATAATGACCGGCGAGCCAAAGTCCTGTAGTTCAGTACCAGATTATTGGATCACGAAAATCGAAGGTATTTGGTTAAAGATTCCTCTTGGGGACTCAGGGTTTTTTTATTTTTATTTTTCGTACCAATGCTTATAAGAAACGACTCGTAATTTTGTATAAACGGTCTATAAAAGTAAATTATTGACGACTGAAGTTTTGATATCGATGAATTTCTAATTCAAGGAATTATAGAATGAGACATACAGAACGATATTAAAATCTGTCGAGACCTTCCACAGTCACTCACAGTCAAAGTCAATCTCCGCAATCTTTGATCATTTTACCTTCCACGTCCCTTTTAACTTTATTTTACCATTCTACTTAGACGGAATCCTCCTCCAACCAAGGACACAGTCCATGAACGTTTTTTGGCCATTAACTTTTCACCTACCACTTCAACTTTTTAGTGCATCGTAATTTTCCTATTACTTACACGTGGCATTGGATCTCCTCGACACAATTTCTTAAAAATACGTCTTTCCTCAAACCAGTCAAAGTTCTTCAGTGTCGACTGAGGAATCTTCTTGGCCAGATAACTGAATTTCCGTTCCTGTTCTTGGGATTTCTGAGATTGGTCTCCGCTTTTGAGCTTTTGATATTCTTTAAAAGTGCCAAGATTTATCGTTGATCGCTCGTGATTGGGCACTGAAATAGGAGTTAACGCTTAACGTTATTTCCATGACGATGACCTAGATAACTGGAACATTCTCATTTATCAATTCACTTATTTTACCTTAAAGAGCCATGAATCTGATAAAAAATAATTCACAAAGAAATTCACTTTTCGGATGACAACTATGAAATCTTACAGTTTTCTGCGTGGGTTTGTCGGACGCAAATTCAAGCAAGCAGTCTGAAACGCGGGAAAACATTTATAACCCAGCAGAGCTGTGATTGGTAGAGGAGGTGGCTCGAGTTTTTTCTAGACAAATCAGAGAACGAAGAAATGCAAAAATAATTCAATCCCGGGTTACTTGTGTACAATTACTTACCAACTTTAAGAGCCTCTATGGTGTAATTTATCGCACTTCTCACATCCCCAAGCTATAGGAAGAAAATTATTTCAAATATAGATCGTAAACCGCCTTATACGTACTTGATTTGGCGATTTTGACAATATAAAAATAGGGCATTAAATTTCGCGATTTAAGCGTTCTCCACTTCATTTTTTTTTTCCTAAGAAATCTGAACTTTTTTTAAAATTCCAAGAAAAACAGGAACAAGTGTTGGAAAGTTATCAGAAACTTGTGAACAACAAGGAATCATTTAACGGCAATTTAAGGAATGCGCATAAGATATTCTAAGGAATTTTGTATGAATCTACTAATTCAGATGAAGACAAGACTGTTAATTTTAACATTGCAAAAGATACAGAGTGGAGCTTATCTGTAAAACCAGTCACTAATTTGTGTATCAGTCGATACATATCCTGCATTTGTTGTTGTTACACATGGTAATCATTTTTCCTCTGATTTGAATCGAAGGTCTGTAATATATGTGGGTATTAATTCTATATGGGTTAAATATATATATATATATATATATATGGGTATTAATTCTATAGAGGTGTTAAATTTCGCCTTTTTAAATTCCACGAGCATTTTTATTTGTAGGACTTTAATTTCGCAATTTTTCAACAATTGCGAAAAACGCGAAATTAAGTACAAACACCGTTACAAGTAAATTAGCAGGCTGATATATGAGAGCAAGGGGCATAGCTAGGTGGGAAAGGGAGGGGGGGTCCTGAGGTGCCCGTAGTCCCCCCTTTTATTTTTGTTACATCATTATAACACGGCGTGGAGGTCGATATGGTTACCTTATAAGAGGACCAGGCCAGATGATCCAGCACGGAGAATCGACTTGGTTTTTCTTTCGAGTTATTAGGTTCCAGGTCCAATATTTGTAACGATTCACCCATCCACTGCCGAGTGTTCTCCATATCTTCCGACAAAAATGCTCCGCGACCAATTTTAAATGCGTCCATGGCAGTTATCATTGAGCCTGATTCAGTCGCTAAACCGTATTTACCTCTGGTAAAGTCTTGTGCTTTAAGATTGTAGACATCTTGCAGACGTTTAATAGCGGCCATGGCGCCCTCCAAATCATCTTGTCCAGGAAAGTGTTCGCGATAGACTTCCAACTTGTCTATGAGTAAACCTTGACGATAATATTGAGAGATTCAGCTTGCAAACAATTCACGTCAATTATTATTCATTATTAACTCCAGATATTGCATTTCTCAGTGTTCCGATTGGTTCACTCAACTCCAGTTATCAGCATCTTATATTGAAATGCATTGCGATGTGTTGAAAGCTGAAATTTTTTCTGAAAGCATTCAAAGTTTTAGCATTTAATGAAATTGAAAAAAAAATTCATTCGCGCTTGTTGGATACGAGACTGATTAGAGCCAACTCGGCGCTACTCGCCTCGCTCGCTATTTATAATATTCTCTTATACAACATGCTCACAAGGATTGGAAAAATTGTTAATCATTCTTCTCTCAGAAAGACAGTTTTATGTAAAAACAAACAAGCAGAATGCGCGAAAAGAAAGTAAAAGAAATAAAAATACTGAGAATTTTAATTTGAGAGATATAACAACAAATGCGCGAGCAAAGGCTATCAATCAAACAAAAAAGAAAAAAAATTCAATATTCCCCGGATTCACAAATTCGGTGCTTTGGTGGTATTTCAAATAAGCCACACATATTATGATTAATGTACCATAAACGAAAACTGATGTCTTGAATAAATAGTCTCACCTTTATTTACTTTTTTTCCTTATTGGTGACATTGGTTAAGGCAAAAATAATGCATGTTTTTTCACGTGGTTTTATTTAAAATCACAAGATGAAATGTTTTCATAAGTGCGTTTATTCTCATCAAAATATAGAATTA